>NW_027675516.1:902500-970000 GCF_965601325.2 Salmo salar | reverse complement strand
GAGGGACAGAGAGAGAGAGAGAGAGAGAGAGAGAGTGAGAGAGAGAGAGAGACAGAGAGAGAGAGACAGAGAGAGAGAGACAGAGAGAGAGAGACAGAGAGAGATAGCAGTTAGTTAATACACAACCCCCTGCCTCTGATGCCCCTTCCCTCCCGCTAAGCCCACCTCCGTACGGTACAGTAGCCTCTGTGCTGCTTTGAGTCAGAACGCTGCCACCCTGCTCTCCAGGTCCACCAAACCCAGTGATCAGTGGTTCCTCCCAGACCCACGGCCCAGGCACCCCCCCCCCCCCTCCTCTCGTGTGGGTCTCAGCAGCTGCCAGGCCCTCAGTACTGCAGCATAGAAATCAGAGACCCCTGTTGTATTGAGTCTCTCCGGCCGCATGATGAAGAGCTGCTGATCCAGCCACAAACCCAATTCAGTTTTCCATAAATGGCACCCAAAAAAAACTACCTTTTAATTTACCACTAAAACCTGTTCTTAGGACCAAGCCATAAAAACTGTATTATAATAATAACTGGTTTACGTTTTAACTACCAACAATTGGTAAAAACTTTCCCCTTTCGGAAACAATGGGAGACCTCAGAGTTGACAAGGTAAAACTCTGTTGTTCTGCCGCTGAACAAGGCAGTTAACCCACTGGTCCCCAGGAGGCCGTCATTGTAAATAGAATTTGTTCTTAACTGACCTGCCTGGTTAAATAAAGGTTTCATTAAAAAGTCTGGCAATAACTTAACTTTTCATTATTTAGACAGACTCCTCTAAATAATAAATATAATAAAATAACAAAAAAACAGTTAAATGCTAAGTACTATACATAGGTTTTATTTAAAAAATAACAATAGAACCTATTTAGTACTATAATGGTATTTACTAACATAATATTATTACTATAATAGTTTCTAAAGGGGTTCTAGGCTACCCTACCCTAGAATTAGGGTTCAGGATAAAACAGGTTATACGTAGGGTTAGAGTTTCTGTACAGCACTTTGTGACATCTGCTGATGTAAAAAGGTCTTCATAAATACATTAGATTGATTGTTAGGTTCAGGGTATTTAAAGAGATAAACTGTATGGGTTTATATCTCTCTTGCTCCTCCCTGTGGTCTTCTGTGGGAACTACATACCTCATTCACCACACTTGATAGGGTCATAATCTGAGGTAGCAACTGAGTCAGAGCTACAAATCAATGATCTCCACCTATCCATTAGGTTTACAACTCAGTGAACCTGCGCAGCATTCTCTCTATTTGATGTCTACGAACCAACAGATTTCAACGATTATCATATTACCCAGCAGCCATTTAGAAACAAATAAAAAAAGGTTATTTCTTTTTTTTCTTTCTTCTGACTGTTTAAATCGGCCACATCTTGAAAAAGAGAACAGGGACATGCGATTTGTTGAGAATTTACACCTTTTTATATATAAAAAAATATATATATACAGATAACCATGACCAGAACATGTTTAACGTTTGAAGGCTTTGCGCCAACCATCCCTATATGGTCAATACAATCTATAACCAGGTGACCAGTGAGCTTCCTCACCAAGTAGCTGTAACCTAGTTAATAATAAGTTACCTGAGGTAAACCTACAAGGAGAGTTAATAATAAGTTACCTGAGGTAAACCTACAAGGTTAGTTAATAATAAGTTACCTGAGGTAAACCTACAAGGATAGTTAATAATAAGTTACCTGAGGTAAACCTACAAGGTTAGTTAATAATAAGTTACCTGAGGTAAACCTACAAGGTTAGTTAATAATAAGTTACCTGAGGTAAACCTACAAGGATAGTTAATAATAAATTACCTGAGGTAAACCTACAAGGATGGTTAATAATAAGTTACCTGAGGTAAACCTACAAGGATAGTTAATAATAAGTTACCTGAGGTAAACCTACAAGGATGGTTAATAATAAGTTACCTGAGGTAAACCTACAAGGTTAGTTAATAATAAGTTACCTGAGGTAAACCTACAAGGATAGTTAATAATAAGTTACCTGAGGTAAACCTACAAGGTTAGTTAATAATAAGTTACCTGAGGTAAACCTACAAGGATAGTTAATAATAAGTTACCTGAGGTAAACCTACAAGGATAGTTAATAATAAGTTACCTGAGGTAAACCTACAAGGTTAGTTAATAATAAGTTACCTGAGGTAAACCTACAAGGATAGTTAATAATAAGTTACCTGAGGTAAACCTACAAGGATAGTTAATAATAAGTTACCTGAGGTAAACCTACAAGGATAGTTAATAATAAGTTACCTGAGGTAAACCTACAAGGATAGTTAATAATAAGTTACCTGAGGTAAACCTACAAGGTTAACGCGGGCTGGAAGATAATTACTTCAAAACCACAGCAAACAGCTGGGACATATAGTAATATTATATATATATAATATTATATCACTGGGCTCCTCTGTGCTAACAAACCCTGTGTACCACCCCTCCCCTGTTTAACCTTGAATTTCGTTCAGAAAAACACTTCCACATTTAGCAAAACGAACCAACTCTTTACGGATCTGTTCGGTGGTAATAAACGGAGGCAGATTAGACACCACTACTCTTGTCGAAATCGGCACCAACACAACCCCTCACATAAATCATACTGGTAACTAGCCGGGTAACAAGACTCACCTTTTACATTACCACAACCACCGCCTTGTTCATTCTGGATACAGAGTGTATATGTTCCTCTCCCACCTGTTCACCGACCAGGATCAATAATTCCTCCACACCATTCTCCACAACGCACCTGAAGAGACAGCGTTTCTTCTCCACTCGGTTGAGGACATCAAACTACCCTACTCCCTCCTCAACTCTAACCGATAAACAGTGGAAACCGATAAACAAACCCTCCCACCATGACAAAATACATTTGGAAAATAGGCAAAAGAATAGCTGCACTCTTCACGAACGACAAAACCTCACGTTACCAACTTCTTCTTCTTCTATGGTATAATGGAGGTCCTCAAACCAACGTTAAAGGAGCATGGCGCCTCCTACTGTGCTGGAGTGTGTTCAATCACGGTTTACACCATTTCTAAATCCTCCTACCTAACTCAGTACTTCTGAGAAAATAAAAAAGATCCCTACTAACTTCTAATAGACCCTCCCCCATCCAACCCCGTCCAACCTCAATGACCCTACACTTCAATCTTTCCCTCTCTTCAACATCCATACAACAATATAACAACACATGCTCCACCGTTTCATTGACAATACCCTCCAGACACAAACCATTCACATGCTGCCAACCAGATGGAAGGACCAGTTCAATGTACAATGTCCTAAACACAATCGAGGAAACACCACCTCTTCCTTCCTAATCTGACCTTTGAACCTTGGTCCACCGACCTTTCTTTGGAGGGCATATAAATGCCGTCCCTTGTGCTCAGAGTCCCATCTCTTCTGCCACACATCTATCAAAATGTCTCTGATCTCACATTTGTCCTCACCTCTACCCAGTGGAACATTAATATATATTATATCTTGTTTTAAAGTTATTTTAGCTAACTAGTCTACAATTTCATTCCATTCCACACCTGAATGTGCTGGGACCCAGCAGAATCTCACTACTAGACCCATTCTCTCAATTCTCCATAATAACATTAACCTGTTGGGGATAGGGGGCAGTATTTACACGGCCGGATAAAAAACGTACCCGATTTAATCTGGTTACTACTCCTGCCCAGTAACTAGAATATGCATATAATTATTGGCTTTGGATAGAAAACACCCTAAAGTTTATAAAACTGTTTGAATGGTGTCTGTGAGTATAACAGAACTCATATGGCAGGCAAAAACCTGAGAAGATTGCATACAGGAAGTGACCTGTCTGACAAGTTCTTGTTCATCTTGACTCTTTTTATTGAAGACTGAGGATCTTTGCTGTAACGTGACACTTCCTACGGCTCCCATAGGCTCTCAGAACCCGGGAAAAAGCTGAATGATATCGAGGCAGCCCCAGGCTGAAACACATTAGCGCGTTTGGATAGTGGCCGATCAGAGGACAATGGGCTTAGGCGCGTGCACGAGTCGACCCCATGCTTTATTTTCTTTCGTCTTTTTACCTAAACGCGCAGATTCCCGGTCGGAATATTATCGCTTTTTTACGAGAAAAATGGCATAAAAATTGATTTTAAACAGCGGTTGACATGCTTCGAAGTACGGTAATGGAATATTTAGAATTTCTTTGTCACGAAATGCGTCGTGCTCGTCACCCTTCTTTACCATTCGGATAGTGTCTTGAACGCACGAACAAAACGCCGTTATTTGGATATAACTATGGATAATTTTGAACCAAACCAACATTTGTTATTGAAGTAGAAGTCCTGGGAGTGCATTCTGACGAAGAACAGCAAAGGTAATAACATTTTTCTTATAGTAAATCTGACTTTGATGAGTGCTAAACTTGCTGGGTGTCTAAATAGCTAGCCCTGTGATGCCGGGCTATGTACTTAGAATATTGCAAAATGTGCTTTCACCGAATAGCTATTTTAAAATCGGACATATCGAGTGCATAGAGGAGTTCTGTATCTATAATTCTTAAAATAATTGTTATGCTTTTTGTGAACGTTTATCGTGAGTAATTTAGTACATTTTTAGTAAATTCACCGGAAGTTTGCGGGGGGTATGCTAGTTCTGAACGTCACATGCTAATGTAAAAAGCTGGTTTTTGATATAAATATGAACTTGATTGAACAAAACATGCATGTATTGTATAACATAATGTCCTAGGTGTGTCATCTGATGAAGATCATCAAAGGTTAGTGCTGCATTTAGCTGTGGTTTGGATTTATGTGACATTATATGCTAGCTTGAAAAATGGGTGTCTGATTATTTCTGGCTGGGTACTCTGCTGACATAATCTAATGTTTTGCTTTCGTTGTAAAGCCTTTTTGAAATCGGACAGTGTGGTTAGATTAACGAGAGTCTTGTCTTTAAAATGCTGTAAAATAGTCATATGTTTGAGAAATTGAAGTAATAGCATTTCTAAGGTATTTGAAAATCGCGCCACGGGATTCAACTGGCTGTTGCGTAGTTGGGACGATTTCGTCCCGCCGACCCTAGAGAGGTTAATACCTCCAATAGTAGGTCACTCCTAATAGATTTACCAGATGATAAACTATTCAATACAGACAGAGAATCTGAGGATACTATAACTCTAACAGGCTGTACGTCCTCCACCCACTGGAGGACAACTATTATCACCAACAGTTCAACTGAGTACACTGACAGTTCATCTGTTAGTCTTCTACATATCTGCACATCACATTCAGGAAGGTAAACACCTGCTCCTGTGGGCCCACTATCTGGGCCCTTGGATCCATCTGTGAAAAGAGGTAAAAAAGCATAACAACTTCTACCAATGTAATTGTCAACCAGTTTCCCTTTATCACTGACTTCTGACCCAATCTTTCCTTTTGTCTACCAAGGTTAGATCAACAACAGGATCTGGGAGTAACCATGGAGGAACATCCCCTATCACCACAGAAAGGGCCAACCTCCAACTCCCTGAAACTACTCTCATCAGCAAGCTTTCCAACTGTCCAACCAAAACCACTGCCTTGTCTACTAGTATATTCCCAACAGTCATCTAGAACAGTAGCAGTGGGATGCTCAACCTCACAGCCTTTCAACCCAATAAGCTAATGACAATTTATTACGTCGTATATCCAAAGGCATCTCACCTGCCTCAACTGGACTATAATATAAATCCATGATATTATGGGATACAAAATGGGAAAAGGGGAAATTATGATAATACTAAAAAACACCCTTCTAACTAACCCTACACTCATTAAAACCCACTACCCCATTCCACTACTTTGACCCTATCTGCTCCTGCACCAGGCCAACTAACCCTACACTCATTAAAACCCACTACCCCATTCCACTACTTTGACCCCATCTGCTCCTGCACCAGGCCAACTAACCCTACACTCATTAAAAACCCACTACCCCATTCCACTACTTTGACCCTATCTGCTCCTGCACCAGGCCAACTAACCCTACACTCATTAAAACCCACTACCCCATTCCACTACTTTGACCCTATCTGCTCCTGCACCAGGCCAACTAACCCTACACTCATTAAAAACCCACTACCCCATTCCACTACTTTGACCCTATCTGCTCCTGCACCAGGCCAACTAACCCTACACTCATTAAAACCCACTACCCCCATTCCACTACTTTGACCCTATCTGCTCCTGCACCAGGCCAACTAACCCTACACTCATTAAAACCCACTACCCCATTCCACTACTTTGACCCTATCTGCTCCTGCACCAGGCCAACTAACCCTACACTCATTAAAACCCACTACCCCATTCCACTACTTTGACCCTATCTGCTCCTGCACCAGGCCAAGTAACCTTACACTCATTAAAACCCACTACCCCATTCCACTACTTTGACCCTATCTGCTCCTGCACCAGGCCAACTAACCCTACACTCATTAAAACCCACTACCCCATTCCACTACTTTGACCCTATCTGCTCCTGCACCAGGCCAACTAACCCTACACTCATTAAAACCCACTACCCCATTCCACTACTTTGACCCTATCTGCTCCTGCACCAGGCCAACTAACCCTACACTCATTAAAACCCACTACCCCATTCCACTACTTTGACCCCATCTGCTCCTGCACCAGGCCAACTAACCCTACACTCATTAAAAACCCACTACCCCATTCCACTACTTTGACCCTATCTGCTCCTGCACCAGGCCAACTAACCCTACACTCATTAAAACCCACTACCCCATTCCACTACTTTGACCCTATCTGCTCCTGCACCAGGCCAACTAACCCTACACTCATTAAAAACCCACTACCCCATTCCACTACTTTGACCCTATCTGCTCCTGCACCAGGCCAACTAACCCTACACTCATTAAAACCCACTACCCCCATTCCACTACTTTGACCCTATCTGCTCCTGCACCAGGCCAACTAACCCTACACTCATTAAAACCCACTACCCCATTCCACTACTTTGACCCTATCTGCTCCTGCACCAGGCCAACTAACCCTACACTCATTAAAACCCACTACCCCATTCCACTACTTTGACCCTATCTGCTCCTGCACCAGGCCAAGTAACCTTACACTCATTAAAACCCACTACCCCATTCCACTACTTTGACCCTATCTGCTCCTGCACCAGGCCAACTAACCCTACACTCATTAAAACCCACTACCCCATTCCACTACTTTGACCCTATCTGCTCCTGCACCAGGCCAACTAACCCTACACTCATTAAAACCCACTACCCCATTCCACTACTTTGACCCTATCTGCTCCTGCACCAGGCCAACTAACCCTACACTCATTAAAACCCACTACCCCATTCCACTACTTTGACCCTATCTGCTCCTGTAACCAGGCCCACGGCCTGGGAGGAAGGGACACCACCACTCAACACACCCTGGAACTCTTCTGAAGTTAAATCTAGTATGACCAAATACTTCTCTGCAGCTGCCACCAAAACATATTTTTTTTCAGTGATTTACATTCCATTTCTGCGGTACAGTTGATAACCATTTGCTATGAACACTAAGAAGCCAACCTTACTGAAGCATATATCACTGGTTGGCCCATCCCTCTGTGCTGTCACAGATCTACTACTCACAGGGATCATCTCAGGATCCCTCAGCCTTGACCCATCCTCCTCTACTTTCTTCACTGCCATAGCAGTGACAACCTGTTCCCAACAGTGGGGTCAGTGGGATTGGATAGGGGCCCCTCTACCTCTCTCTCTCTCTCTCTCTGACTGGAGGAGACAGGTGAAATGGTGTGTCTCCTCTGGTCAACAATACTCACCTTGAGAGACTCCACAGCCTGTTGGAGCTCCTTCAGCTCCTTCTCTCTCTCCTGGAATCTCTGCTGGACCTTCTGCTGACTCATCCCCAGCTGCCTCTGTGGAGAATCACTCTTCAATCAGCTATCAAGCTTTATTAGTCCACTAGATCAATAGTATAGTAATGTGACATAGGGCCCATAGAGAGGAAGATCTAAAAAAATGGATGGTCCATTTACTAAATGATATGTATTTGTTGCTATGTGAATGATTATAGTTTTTATGGTAGGACTACATGTATCAACAGGTTGAGACTGAACTTTGGACTCATAAAAGGCCATTCAGAATGATAATAGTGTTTGACATTATAAAATGGTGATACATCTGGAGAATCTGGGTTGACATATCAATATATTCAAGGTTTGTGTTCATATTTGTTCTGCTGAGGATCCATTTCATTTCAATGATCTCATATTCAAACAGCCTTAGTTCCTACTGTATCTTTAATTCTTTGTTTATCAGACAGTCACCAACAAGTTGTTCTGGTCTTACCTGTTTCTCAGTCCTCTCTGCTGCAGCTGACACTGTATCATGGCCTTTATGTTCATCCATTGTACACATCAGACAGATACACTGCTGATCGGTACGACAGTAAACCTCCAGCAGTTTGTCATGATGAGAGCAGATCTTCTCCTGTAGTTGTGCGGTGGCTTTGACCAGCTTGTGCTTCTTCAAAGCAGGAGATTCGTAGTGAGATTGGAGGTGAGTCTCACAGTAAGAGGCCAGACACGCCAGACAGGACATGAGGGCTTTCTGCTTTCTGGTCCCAGTGCAGACATCACACGCCACATCTCTAGGTCCAGCATAGCACAGAGACGGAGGGGGAGCAGCCTGGAGTCCTGTCTTCTTCAGTTTCTCCACCACCTCAGCCAACATGTTATTTTTCCTCAGATTAGGCCTTGGAGTGAAGGTCTCTCTGCACTGAGGACAGCTATAGACCCCTTTCAGAACATCCTGATCCCAGCAGCCCTCAATACAGCTCCTACAGTAACTGTGTCCACAGGGGATGGCGACTGGTTCCTTCAGTAGATCCAGACAGACAGAACAACAGAACTGGTCCTGGTCCAGCAGAACTCCCTGTTGAGCCATTTGGACGGTTGTTCACTCTCACACAGACAGACGACACAGAGACTCAGATCAGTTTCGTTTCCTCAGAAGAGAGTTTGTGAAGGGGGATGGACTTCCTGGTTCTGCCAGAGGGGTGGGGTTAGAGGGAGGGTGGGGTTAGAGGGAGGGAGGAAGAGAGAGAGGAACTGCAAGCAACATCAAGAGGGAGACAAATAGTCTTGTTCCAATGTTAGAGCCCTTAACATGGAACAAATGACATAATGAATCTTAAAATGTGAGTTGTTAGAATATATGAAGGGTAACAGTTTTCTATGAAGTACGTATGTATCATTATTTTAATCACCTTTATAATGCCTTATAAATCAATAAGTCCTGAGGAGGTGTGATATATGGTTATTATACAGTACCGCGGCTAAGGGCTGTTCTTAGACAAGACACAACACGGATTGAGAATTATCTAACACTTTCAACAATACAATCACATTTTATTTTATTGGTTTCATACACATATTTATCAGATGTTATTGTGGGTGAAGTGAAATGCTTGTGTTCCTGGTTCCAACAGTGCAGTAGTATCTAACAATGCTTGTGTTCCTGGCTCCAACAGTGCAGTAATATCTAACAATGCTTGTGTTCCCAGCTCCAACAGTGCAGTAATATCTAACAATGCTTGTGTTCCCAGCTCCAACAGTGCAGTAATATCTAACAATGCTTGTGTTCCTGGCTCCAACAGTGCAGTAATATCTAACAATGCTTGTGTTCCCAGCTCCAACAGTGCAGTAATATCTAACAATGCTTGTGTTCCCAGCTCCAACAGTGCAGTAATATCTAACAATGCTTGTGTTCCTGGTTCCAACAGTGCAGTAATATCTAACAATGCTTGTGTTCCCAGCTCACAGAGGGCAAATCTAAAAAGTCAATGAAAATATTAGGACAAGCAATGATATATATATATATATACACTGTGTACTGTGATGTGATGCATAGACAATTTGGAGTACATCTGTAGTATATCTGAAGAATAGTAGATGTACAGTAGTAGTTATATAGGATGAACCATGACTAGAATACAGTATATACATATGAAGTGGACAGCAGTAGTTATATTGGATGAACCATGACTAGAATACAGTATATACATATGAAGTGGACAGCAGTAGTTATATAGGATGAACCAGGACTAGAATACAGTATATACATATGAAGTAGACAGCAGTAGTTATATAGGATGAACCATGACTAGAATACAGTATATACATATGAAGTGGACAGCAGTAGTTATATAGGATGAACCAGGACTAGAATACAGTATATACATATGAAGTGGACAGCAGTAGTTATATAGGATGAACCAGGACTAGAATACAGTATATACATATGAAGTGGACAGCATATGCATATGTATATACTGTATTCTAGTCCTGGTTCATCCTATATAACTACTGCTGTCTACTTCATATGTATATACTGTATTCTAGTCCTGGTTCATCCTATATAACTACTGCTGTCCACTTCATATGTATATACTGTATTCTAGTCCTGGTTCATCCTATATAACTACTGCTGTCCACTTCATATGTATATACTGTATTCTAGTCCTGGTTCATCCTATATAACTACTGCTGTCCACTTCATATGTATATACTGTATTCTAGTCATGGTTCATCCTATATAACTACTGCTGTCCACTTCATATGTATATACTGTATTCTAGTCATGGTTCATCCTATATAACTACTGCTGTCCACTTCATATGTATATACTGTATTCTAGTCCTGGTTCATCCTATATAACTACTGCTGTCCACTTCATATGTATATACTGTATTCTAGTCATGGTTCATCCTATATAACTACTGCTGTACATCTACTATTCTTCAGATATACTACAGATGTACTCCAAATTGTCTATGCATCACATCACAGTACACAGTGTATATATATATATATATATATATATATATATATATATATATATATATATATATATATATATATCATTGCTTGTCCTAATATTTACATTGACTTTTTAGATTTGCCCTCTGTGAGCTGGGAACACAAGCATTGTTAGATATTACTGCACTGTTGGAGCCAGGAACACAATCATTGTTAGATATTACTGCACTGTTGGAACCAGGAACACAAGCATTTCACTTCACCCACAATAACATCTGATAAATATGTGTATGAAACCAATAAAATAAAATGTGATTGTATTGTTGAAAGTGTTAGATAATTCTCAATCCGTGTTGTGTCTTGTCTAAGAACAGCCCTTAGCCGTGGTTCTGTATAATAACCATATATCACACCTCCTCAGGACTTATTGCTTTATAAGGCATTATAAAGGTGATTAAAATAATGATACATACGTACTTCATAGAAAACTGTTACCCTTCATATATTCTAACAACTCACATTTTAAGATTCATTATGTCATGTGTTCCATGTTAAAGGCTCTAACATTGGAACAAAACTATTTGTCTCCCTCTTGATGTTGCTTGCAGTTCCTCTCTCTCTTCCTGCATTCCTCTAACCCCTCCCTCCCTCCCTCTAACCCCACCCCTCTGGCAGAACCAGGAAATCCCTCCCCCTTCACAAACTCTCTTCTGAGGAAACGAAACTGATCTGAGTCTCTGTCTCGTCAGTCTGTGTGAGAGTGAACAACCGTCCCAATGGCTCAACAGGGAGTTCTGCTGGACCAGGACCAGTTCTGTTGTTCTGTCTGTCTGGATCTACTGAAGGAACCAGTCGCCATCCCCTGTGGACACAGTTACTGTAGGAGCTGTATTGAGGGCTGCTGGGATCAGGATGTTCTGAAAGGGGTCTATAGCTGTCCTCAGTGCAGACAGACCTTCAGTCCGAGGCCTACGCTGAGTAAAAATAACATGTTGGCTGAGGTGGTGGAGAAACTGAAGAAGACAGGACTCCAGGCTGCTCCCCCTCCTGCTCTGTGCTATGCTGGACCTAGAGATGTGGCGTGTGATTTCTGCACTGGGACCAGAAAGCAGAAAGCCCTCATGTCCTGTCTGGTGTGTCTGGCCTCTTACTGTGAGACTCACCTCCAATCTCACTACGAATCTCCTGCTTTGAAGAGGCACAAGATGGTCAAAGCCACCGCACAACTACAGGAGAAGATCTGCTCTCATCATGACAAACTGCTGGAGGTTTACTGTCGTACCGATCAGCAGTGTATCTGTTATCAGTGTGTGATGGATGAACATAAAGGCCATGATACAGTGTCAGCTGCAGCAGAGAGGACTGAGAAACAGGTAAGACCAGAACAACTTGTTGGTGACTGTCTGATAAACAAAGAATTCAAGATACAGTAGGAACTAAGGCTGTTTGAATATGAGATCATTGAAATGAAATGGATCCTCAGCAGAACAAATATGAACACAAACCTTGAGTATATAGATATGTCAACCCAGATTCTCCAGATGTATCACCATTTTATAATGTCAAACACTATTATCATTCTGAATGCCCTTTTATGAGTCCAAAGTTCAGTCTCAACCTGTTGATACATGTAGTCCTACCATAAAAACTATAATCATTCACATAGCAACAAATAAATATCATTTAGTAAATGGACCATCCATTTTTTAGACCTTCCTCTCTATGGGCCCTATGTCACATTACTATACTATTGATCTACTGGACTAATAAAGCTTGATAGCTCATTGAAGAGTGATTCTCCACAGAGGCAGCTGGGGATGAGTCAGCAGAAGGTCCAGCAGAGATTCCAGGAGAGAGAGAAGGAGCTGAAGGAGCTCCAACAGGCTGTGGAGTCTTTCAAGGTGAGTATTGTTGACCAGAGGAGACACACCATTTCACCTGTCTCCTCCAGTCAGAGAGAGAGAGAGAGAGAGAGGTAGAGGGGCCCCTATCCAATCCCACTGACCCCACTGTTGGGAACAGGTTGTCACTGCTGAGGTAGTGAAGAAAGTAGAGGAGGATGGGTCAAGGCTGAAGGATCCTGAGAGGATCCCTGTGAGTAGTAGATCAGTGACAGCACAGAGGGATGGGCCAACCAGTGATATATGCTTCAGTAAGGTTGGCTTCTTAGTGTTCATAGCAAATGGTTATCAACTGTACCGCAGAAATGGAATGTAAATCACAGGAAAAAAAATATGTTTTGGTGGCAGCTGCAGAGAAGTATTTGGTCATACTAGATTTGACTTCAGAAGAGTTCCAGGGTGTGTTGAGTGGTGGTGTCCCGTCCTCCCAGGTCGTTGGCCTGGTGCAGGAGCAGATAGGGTCAAAGTAGTGGAATGGGGTAGTGGGTTTTAATGAGTGTAGGGTTAGTTGGCCTGGTGCAGGAGCAGATAGGGTCAAAGTAGTGGAATGGGGTAGTGGGTTTTAATGAGTGTAGGGTTAGTTGGCCTGGTGCAGGAGCAGATAGGGTCAAAGTAGTGGAATGGGGTAGTGGGTTTTAATGTGTGTAGGGTTAGTTGGCCTGGTGCAGGAGCAGATAGGGTCAAAGTAGTGGAATGGGGTAGTGGGTTTTAATGAGTGTAGGGTTAGTTGGCCTGGTGCAGGAGCAGATAGGGTCAAAGTAGTGGATTGGGGGTAGTGGGTTTTAATGAGTGTAGGGTTAGTTGGCCTGGTGCAGGAGCAGATAGGGTCAAAGTAGTGGAATGGGGTAGTGGGTTTTAATGAGTGTAGGGTTAGTTGGCCTGGTGCAGGAGCAGATAGGGTCAAAGTAGTGGAATGGGGTAGTGGGTTTTAATGAGTGTAGGGTTAGTTGGCCTGGTGCAGGAGCAGATAGGGTCAAAGTAGTGGAATGGGGTATTGGGTTTTAATGAGTGTAGGGTTAGTTGGCCTGGTGCAGGAGCAGATAGGGTCAAAGTAGTGGAATGGGGTAGTGGGTTTTAATGAGTGTAGGGTTAGTTGGCCTGGTGCAGGAGCAGATAGGGTCAAAGTAGTGGAATGGGGTAGTGGGTTTTAATGAGTGTAGGGTTAGTTGGCCTGGTGCAGGAGCAGATAGGGTCAAAGTAGTGGAATGGGGGTAGTGGGTTTTAATGAGTGTAGGGTTAGTTGGCCTGGTGCAGGAGCAGATAGGGTCAAAGTAGTGGAATGGGGGTAGTGGGTTTTAATGAGTGTAGGGTTAGTTGGCCTGGTGCAGGAGCAGATAGGGTCAAAGTAGTGGAATGGGGTAGTGGGTTTTAATGAGTGTAGGGTTAGTTAGAAGGGTGTTTTTTAGTATTATCATAATTTCCCCTTTTCCCATTTTGTATCACAAAATATAATGGATTTAGATTATAGTCCAGTTGAGGCAGGTGAGATGCCTTTGGAGAATGGTGTGGAGGAATTATTGATCCTGGTCGGTGAACAGGTGGGAGAGGAACATATACACTCTGTATCCAGAATGAACAAGGCGGTGGTTGTGGTAATGTAAAAGGTGAGTCTTGTTGCCCGGCTAGTTACCAGTATGATTTATGTGAGGGGTTGTGTTGGTGCTGATTTCGACAAGAGTAGTGGTGTCTAATCTGCCTCCGTTTATTACCACTGAACAGATCCGTAAAGAGTTGGTTCGTTTTGCTAAATGTGGAAGTGTTTTTCTGAACGAAATTCAAGGTTAAACAGGGGAGGGGTGGTACACAGGGTTTGTTAGCACAGAGGAGCCCAGTGATATAATATTATATATATAATATTACTATATGTCCCAGCTGTTTGCTGTGGTTTTGAAGTAATTCTCTTCCAGCCCGCGTTAACCTTGTAGGTTTACCTCAGGTAACTGATTATTAACTATCCTTGTAGGTTTACCTCAGGTAGCTTATTATTAACTAACCTTGTAGGTTTACCTCAGGTAAGTTATTATTAACTATCCTTGTAGGTTTACCTCAGGTAACTTACTATTAACTCTCCTTGTAGGTTTACCTCAGGTAACTTATTAACTAACCTTGTAGGTTTACCTCAGGTAACTTATTATTAACTCTCCTTGTAGGTTTACCTCAGGTAACTTATTATTAACTATCCTTGTAGGTTTACCTCAGGTAACTTATTATTAACTATCCTTGTAGGTTTACCTCAGGTAACTTATTATTAACTAACCTTGTAGGTTTACCTCAGGTAACTTAATATTAACTAGGTTACAGCTACTTGGTGAGGAAGCTCACTGTTCACCTGGTTATAGTGACCTACAGGGATGGTTGGCGCAAAGCCTTCAAACGTTAAACATGTTCTGGTCATGGTTAACTGTATATCTATATTTTTTATATATAAAAAAGTGTAAATTATCAACAAATCGCATGTCCCTGTTCTCTTTTTCAAGATGTGGCCGATTTAAACAGTCAGAAAAAAAGAATAAAAAGAACTAACCTTTTTTTATTTGTTTCTAAATGGCTGCTGGGTAATATAATAATCGTTGAAATCTGTTGGTTCGTAGACATCAAATAGAGAGAATGCTGCGCAGGTTCACTGAGTTGTAAACCTAATGGATAGGTGGAGATCATTGATTTGTAGCTCTGACTCAGTTGCTACCTCAGATTATGAGCCTATCAAGTGTGGTGAATGAGGTATGTAGTTCCCACAGAAGACCACAGGGAGGAGCAAGAGAGATATAAACCCATACAGTTTCTTTTTAAATACCCTGAACCTAACAATCAATCTAACGTATTTATAAAGACCTTTTTACATCAGCAGATGTCACAAAGTGCTGTACAGAAACTCTAACCCTACGTATAACCTGTTTTATCCTGAACCCTAATTCTAGGGTAGGGTAGCCTACAACCCCTTTAGAAACTATTATAGTAATAATATTATGTTAGTAAATACCATTATAGTACTAAATAGGTTCTATTGTTATTTTTTAAATAAAACCTATGTATAGTACTTAGCATTTAACTGTTTTTTTTTGTTATTTTATTATATTTATTATTTAGAGGAGTCTGTCTAATTAATGAAAAGTTAAGTTATTGCCAGACTTTTTAATGAAACCTTTATTTAACCAGGTGGGCCAGTTGAGAACAAGTCCTTTATTTAACCAGGTGGGCCAGTTGAGAACAAGTCCTTTATTTAACCAGGTGGGCCAGTTGAGAACAAGTCCTTTATTTAACCAGGTAGGCCAGTTGAGAACAAGTCCTTTATTTAACCAGGTGGGCCAGTTGAGAACAAGTCCTTTATTTAACCAGGTGGGCCAGTTGAGAACAAGTCCTTTATTTAACCAGGTGGGCCAGTTGAGAACAAGTCCTTTATTTAACCAGGTGGGCCAGTTGAGAACAAGTCCTTTATTTAACCAGGTGGGCCAGTTGAGAACAAGTCCTTTATTTAACCAGGTGGGCTAGTTGAGAACAAGTCCTTTATTTAACCAGGTGGGCTAGTTGAGAACAAGTCCTTTATTTAACCAGGTGGGCCAGTTGAGAACAAGTCCTTTATTTAACCAGGTAGGCCAGTTGAGAACAAGTCCTTTATTTAACCAGGTAGGCCAGTTGAGAACAAGTTCTCATTTACAACAGCGACCTGGCCAAGATAAAGCAAAGCAGTGTGACACAAACAACAACACAGAGTTACACATGGAATAAACAAACGTACCGTCAATAACACAATAGAAAAGTCTATATACAGTTGTGCAAATGAGGTAAGATAAAGGAGGTAAGTTAATAAATAGGCCGTGGTGGCGAAATAATTACAATGTAGCAATTAAACACTGGAGTGATAGATGTGCAGAAGATTAATTTGCAAGTAGAGATACTAGTATTAACTAACTGCTATCTCTCTGTCCCTCTCTCTCTCTCTCTCTCTCTCTCTGTCCCCCTCTCTCTCTCTGTCCCCCTCTCTCTCTCTGTCCCCCTCTCTCTCTCTGTCTCTCTCTCTCTCTCTCTCTGTCCCCCTCTCTCTCTCTGTCCCCCTCTCTCTCTCTGTCCCCCTCTCTCTCTCTGTCTCTCTCTCTCTCTCTCTCTCTCTCTCTCTCTCTGTCCCTCTCTCTCTCTCTCTCTCTGTCCCCCTCTCTCTCTCTGTCTCTCTCTGTCCCTCTCTCTCTCTCTCTCTCTCTCTGTCCCTCTCTCTGTCTCTCTCTCTCTGTCCCTCTCTCTCTTTCTCTCTCTCTCTCTGTCCCTCTCTCTCTCTGTCCCTCTCTCTCTCTGTCCCTCTCTCTCTCTCCCTCCCTCTCTCTCTCTCTCTCTCTCTCTCTCTCTGTCCCTCTCTCTCTCTCTCTCTGTCCCTCTCTCTCTCTGTCTCTCTCTGTCCCTCTCTCTCTGTCCCTCTCTCTCTGTCCCTCTCTCTCTCTCTCTCTCTGTCCCTCTCTCTCTCTCTCTCTCTCTCTGTCCCTCTCTCTCTCTCTCTGTCTCTCTCTCTCTCTGTCTCTGTCCCTCTCTCGCTCTCTCTCTGTCCCTCTCTCTCTCTCTGTCCCACTCTCTCTGTCCCTCTCCCTCTCTCTCTCTGTCTCCCTCTCTCTCTCTGTCCCCCTCTCTCTCTCTGTCCCCCTCTCTCTCTCTGTCCCCCTCTCTCTCTCTGTCTCTCTCTCTCTCTCTCTCTCTCTCTCTGTCCCTCTCTCTCTCTCTCTGTCCCCCTCTCTCTCTGTCTCTCTCTGTCCCTCTCTCTCTCTCTCTCTCTCTCTTTCTCTCTCTCTCTCTGTCCCTCTCTCTCTCTGTCCCTCTCTCTCTCTGTCCCTCTCTCTCTCCCTCCCCCTCTCTCTCTCTCTCTCTCTCTCTCTCTGTCCCTCTCTCTCTCTGTCCCTCTCTCTCTCTCCCTCCCTCTCTCTCTCTCTCTCTCTCTCTGTCCCTCTCTCTCTCTCTCTCTGTCCCCCTCTCTCTCTCTGTCTCTCTCTCTCTCTGTCCCTCTCTCTCTCTCTGTCCCTCTCTCTCTCTCTGTCCCCCTCTCTCTCTCTGTCCCTCTCTCTGTCCCTCTCTCTCTCTGTCCCTCTCTCTCTCTGTCCCTCTCTCTCTCTCTCTGTCCCTCTCTGTCCCTCTCTGTCTCTCTCTCTGTCTCTCTCTCTGTCTCTGTCTCTGTCTCTCTCTGTCCCTCCTCTCTCTCTGTCTCTCTCTGTCCCTCCTCTCTCTCTGTCCCTCTCTCTCTCTCTCTCTCTCTCTCTCTCTCCTTCCTCTCTCTCTGTCTCTCTCTGTCCCTCCTCTCTCTCTGTCTCTCTCTCTCTCTCTCTCTCTGTCTCTCTCTCTCTCTCTCTCAACAGCGCTCTGCACAGGCAGCATTGGAGGACAGTGATCAGATCTTTACTGAGCTGATCCGCTCCATTGAGAGAAGGAGCTCTGAGGTGAAGGAGCTGATCAGAGCCCAAGAGAAGGCTCAAGTGAGTGAAGCTGAAGGAGTCCTGGAGCAACTGAAGCAGGAGATAGCTGAGCTGAGGAAGAGAAGCACTGAGCTGGAGCAGCTCTCACACACAGAGGTTCACATCCATTTCCTCCAGGTAACTAAACTGTCTTGTTACATGTGATATGAAATGAACTTCATGTGAAACTATTCATCTTATGTTGTCCTGTCTGTTCCCCTCTCTCTCTCTCTCTCTCTCTCTCTCTCTGTCTCTCTCTCTCTCTCTCCTCTCTGTCTCTCTCTCTCTCTCTATCCCTCTCGCTCTCTCTGTCCCTCTCTCTCTCTCTCCCTCTCTCTGTCCCCCTCTCTCTGTCCCTCTCTCTCTGTCCCCCTCTCTCTCTCTCTCTCTCTGTCCCTCTCTCTGTCCCTCTCTCTCTCTCTCTGTCCCTCTCTCTCTCTCTGTCCCTCTCTCTCTCTCTGTCTCTGTCCCTCTCTCTGTCTCTGTCCCTCTCTCTGTCTCTGTCCCTCTCTGTCTCTGTCCCTCTCTCTGTCTCTGTCCCTCTCTCTCTCTCTCTCTGTCCCTCTCTCTCTCTCTCTCTGTCCCTCTCTCTCTCTCTCTGTCCCTCTCTCTCTCTCTGTCTCTCTCTCTCTCTCTGTCTCTGTCTCTCTCTCTGTCTCTGTCCCTCTCTCTCTCTCTGTCCCTCTCTCTCTCTCTGTCCCTCTCTCTCTCTCTCTGTCCCTCTCTCTCTCTCTCTGTCCCTCTCTCTCTCTCTCTGTCCCTCTCTCTCTCTCTCTGTCCCTCTCTCTCTCTCTCTCTCTCTGTCCCTCTCTCTCTCTCTCTCTGTCTCTCTCTCTCTGTCCCTCTCTCTCTCTGTCCCTCTCTCTCTCTCTCTGTCCCTCTCTGTCCCTCTCTCTCTCTCTGTCCCTCTCTCTCTCTCTCTCTCTCTCTGTCCCTCTCTCTCTCTCTCTCTGTCTCTGTCCCTCTCTCTGTCTCTCTCTCTCTCTGTCCCTCTCTCTCTCTCTCTCTCTCTCTGTCCCTCTCTCTCTCTCTGTCCCTCTCTCTGTCTCTGTCCCTCTCTCTGTCCCTCTCTCTGTCTCTGTCCCTCTCTCTGTCTCTGTCCCTCTCTCTCTCTCTCTGTCCCTCTCTGTCCCTCTCTCTCTCTCTCTCTCTCTGTCCCTCTCTCTCTGTCTCTCTCTCTCTCTCTGTCTCTCTCTCTGTCTCTCTCTGTCTCTCTCTGTCTCTCTCTCTGTCTCTCTCTCTGTCTCTCTCTCTGTCTCTCTCTCTCTCTCTCTCCAGAGTTATCAGTCTCTCTCCAGTATCAGTGTATCTTCAGACTTACCCAGCATCGTTGTCCGTCCTCTTCAGTACTTTGGAGATGTGAGTAAGACTGTGTCTGAACTGAGAGAGAAACTAGAAGACTTCCTTAAAGGAGAATGGACCAAGATCTCCACTACAGGTGTGTTGAAAACAATCAGAACATCAACTTTAGACCATTGAAAGTTCCCTACTAGTCATATACATGTGGAATATGGTATGATGATAACATTCCCTCTCTCTGTCAATGTGTTTGTGTGTCTGTAGTGAATATAGTGGATGTTGTACTGCCTCCAGAGCCCAAGACCAGAGAACAGTTGTTACAATGTGAGTCTCTTTATTGTGAAGTAACTAACAGTCTCTTTTTACTGCCACTCCTAACAATCCCTCTAGAAATATATAGCAATAGTAGATCTAATCAAAGACTGGGTATCTATCTGACTCCTCATATTTCTCTGATTTGATCTCTGCTGTGCTCTAATCAAAGACAGGGTAGATGCAGTATCTGACTTAACTTATTGTTCTGACTCCCCTCATTGGTCTCTGCTCTTCTCCCAGATTCCTGTCAGCTCACACTGGACCCAAACACAGCACACAGACACCTCTCTCTGTCTGAAGGGAACAGAAAGGTGACCTATACAGACCAAGTCCAACCATATCCTGACCATCCAGACAGATTCACCACCTGGTACCAGGTTCTGTGTAGAGAGGGTCTGTCTGGACGCTGTTACTGGGAGGTGGAGTGGACTGGTGTTGTTATTACAGCAGTCTCATATAAAGACATCAGCAGAACAGGGTCAGATAATATATTTGGACACAATAACAAGTCCTGGAGTTTACAGCGCTATAGTGATGGTTATTATTTCAGACACAATGATGTTGGGACTAAAGTATCAGGTCCTCAGTCCTCCAGAGTAGGAGTGTACCTGGATCACAAGGCAGGTACTCTGTCCTTCTACAGTGTCTCTGACACAATGACCCTCCTCCACAGAGTCCAGACCACATTCACTCAGCCCCTCTATCCTGGGTTTATGCTCTCTGGTACTGCTGAGCTGGTTAAACTGTAGTAGGGTCCACATAGATACTAGTCATGCTGGTGTAGTCTATAGCTGAGCTGGTTAAACTGTAGTAGGGTCCACATAGATACTAGTCATGCTGGTGTAGTCTATAGCTGAGCTGGTTAAACTGTAGTAGGGTCCACATAGATACTAGTCATGCTGGTGTAGTCTATAGCTGAGCTGGTTAAACTGTAGTAGGGTCCACATAGATACTAGTCATGCTGGTGTAGTCTATAGCTGAGCTGGTTAAACTGTAGTAGGGTCCACACAGATACTAGTCATGCTGGTGTAGTCTATAGCTGAGCTGGTTAAACTGTAGTAGGGTCCACATAGATACTAGTCATGCTGGTGTAGTCTATAGCTGAGCTGGTTAAACTGTAGTAGGGTCCACATAGATACTAGTCATGCTGGTGTAGTCTATAGCTGAGCTGGTTAAACTGTAGTAGGGTCCACATAGATACTAGTCGTGCTGGTGTAGTCTATAGCTGAGCTGGTTAAACTGTAGTAGGGTCCACATAGATACTAGTCATGCTGGTGTAGTCTATAGCTGAGCTGGTTAAACTGTAGTAGGGTCCACATAGATACTAGTCATGCTGGTGTAGTCTATAGCTGAGCTGGTTAAACTGTAGTAGGGTCCACACAGATACTAGTCATGCTGGTGTAGTCTATAGCTGAGCTGGTTAAACTGTAGTAGGGTCCACACAGATACTAGTCATGCTGGTGTAGTCTATAGCTGAGCTGGTTAAACTGTAGTAGGGTCCACACAGATACTAGTCATGCTGGTGTAGTCTATAGCTGAGCTATTTAAACTGTAGTAGGGTCCACATAGATACTAGTCGTGCTGGTGTAGTCTATAGCTGAGCTGGTTAAACTGTAGTAGGGTCCACATACATACTAGTCGTGCTGGTGTAGTCTATAGCTGAGCTGGTTAAACTGTAGTAGGGTCCACATAGATACTAGTCGTGCTGGTGTAGTCTATAGCTGAGCCGGTTAAACTGTAGTAGGGTCCACATAGATACTAGTCGTGCTGGTGTAGTCTATAGCTGAGCTGGTTAAACTGTAGTAGGGTCCACATAGATACTAGTCGTGCTGGTGTAGTCTATAGCTGAGCTGGTTAAACTGTAGTAGGGTCCACATAGATACTAGTCATGCTGGTGTAGTCTATAGCTGAGCTGGTTAAACTGTAGTAGGGTCCACATAGATACTAGTCACGCTGGTGTAGTCTATAGCTGAGCCGGTTAAACTGTAGTAGGGTCCACATAGATACTAGTCACGCTGGTGTAGTCTATAGCTGAGCCGGTTAAACTGTAGTAGGGTCCACATAGATACTAGTCACGCTGGTGTAGTCTATAGCTGAGCCGGTTAAACTGTAGTAGGGTCCACATAGATACTAGTCACGCTGGTGTAGTCTATAGCTGAGCCGGTTAAACTGTAGTAGGGTCCACATAGATACTAGTCATGCTGGTGTAGTCTATAGCTGAGCTGGTTAAACTGTAGTAGGGTCCACATAGATACTAGTCATGCTGGTGTAGTCTATAGCTGAGCCGGTTAAACTGTAGTAGGGTCCACATAGATACTAGTCACGCTGGTGTAGTCTATAGCTGAGCTGGTTAAACTGTAGTAGGGTCCACATAGATACTAGTCATGCTGGTGTAGTCTATAGCTGAGCTGGTTAAACTGTAGTAGGGTCCACATAGATACTAGTCATGCTGGTGTAGTCTATAGCTGAGCTGGTTAAACTGTAGTAGGGTCCACATAGATACTAGTCATGCTGGTGTAGTCTATATCTGAGCTGGTTAAACTGTAGTAGGGTCCACATAGATACTAGTCATGCTGGTGTAGTCTATAGCTGAGCTGGTTAAACTGTAGTAGGGTCCACATAGATACTAGTCATGCTGGTGTAGTCTATAGCTGAGCTGGTTAAACTGTAGTAGGGTCCACATAGATACTTCAATAAAAGCCCCACCTCCTCTCGCTCAGCCATTCTAACAGTGGAAGCCAGGATCTGTGAGAAACTATGATAATAAACTGTGAACAATAATGAAGCCATGTTTTCTGTGTGAGTGAGGATTTAATTATTTAATTGTGTGATAACTTTAATTCTGTGATAACTTTATGTAATACATCCTCTGTTTCCTAACTGAATAAACATTTTAACATTGCAGTTGGTTCAGTCTGATCATCTCATGTTGGAACTTTATTTTAACCCCTTTTCACAATTTTTTATATTTATTTTTTTAATGACAAATTGCAGAGCCTCTGTATACATTTTTACACATTTTTCCCCCACTCTCTACTTTGTACAATGACAGAGAAGTGGGACTCTGTCGTTTTTCTGACAAGTTCTCTCATTGATCTCAGGTTCAGCCACCAGGGGGCACCCACCCTCCATGAAAACTTTCATAGGCTCTCTTTCACTCAGTAATCATGTAACAAGTCGACAGGCTCCCAGAGGCAGGGCAATCAAAGGCTCCAACTCACTGAACTGCCCATCAGCCCAGTCATTGTTATTATTCATACTGTTTAAATAAAAACAGAGGTCTTTAAACTCTTGAATATCTGAACTTGATACAGAGAAAAACAGGATGAGAGAAAGGAGGTTATGAACAAGACAAAACTATTTTTTATAGCATCATAAAAAATGTTATTTTTATTTTATTTACAGTCAATTCTCTAAAAAACCAAAAGGGAATTGAGCACAAGGCAGATAAGCCGTTCTCCCTCCCAACAACATAATACAATTATTTTTAGGGACTTTTCATCATCGTATATATATATATATATATATATATATATATATATATATATATATATAAAATCAGTGGCGTGTGTTCATTTACAGGTCAGAGCTGTAAGGCAAGAGCCACATTCCAACACCTTTAAAATGTACCCCGCCCTCCCTCTCTTCCTTCCTTCCCTCTCTCCCTCCTCTCTTCACTCATCCTTCCTCTTTTTCCCCTCGTTCCCTCCTTCCTTCCCTCTCTCCCTCCTCTCTTCACTCATCCTTCCTCTTTTTCCCCTCGTTCCCTCCTTCCTTCCCTCTCTGCCTCCTTTCTTGAAATAATCAATGAATCAGACATGACTGAAAAAATGGAGTTCAAGCTTTTACACTTTCAAGTTGTGTCAAGTCAGTGATGTCACAAAGGACAAGGAGAGTAAGAAGGAAGGAAGGAAGGAAGGAAGGAAGGGTGCTTCTTTATAGTGCTGGGGTGTGACCCCGGTGTTCATCTTGCTGTCCGGAGAGAAACTGAACCCATCTCAGAGGATAAGTCCCAAATGGCACCCTACTCCCTATATAGCGCACCACTTTTGATCAGATCCCCATGGGCCCTGGACACAAGTAGTGCACTATATGAAGGCAATAGGGTGCCCTTTTGGGACGCAAACATGGTAACACACACACAGCCGGCCCACTTCTCCCTCCCCCATCTCCTCACCCACCCCGCTTAATAAAACCCAACATCAAAAAACAGGGAGAGAAAAATTCTAGATTAAGAGAGAAATGAATCAAAGAGAAAGAAGTCTGTCCATCCTCTCGTTCGCCCGGCCCTCCCTCTCGCACGTTAGAAGGTGTTCACATCTTCTTTCTCCATTAAACCCTCTTTTTATTCTTTATGTTCAGGTAATAGTTCTCAGTCCTCCCCTCCTCCCTCCGGTTTCATTTCAGAATACAAGAGGAGTTCACATATCTGTTTATCCATAGGTATCCGGTTTCACCATTGCCCACGGCAACCACCAATCATCAACGATAAACGGGCAGTTAGACACAAAAAAACGCATCTGAAATTGCAAAAAGTGGAAGTTGTACTCCCGGTCCCCACCGCTGAGGGGGGGGGGGGGCATCTCCTTATTACTGTACCTCACCTCAGTCTCCTTCAAGTCTCTGGAGCTCACATCCTGGTCTGGGGTCTCTAATCAGAGGGAGGGAGGGAGGGCTACTCCTTATTACTGTACCTCACCTCAGTCTCCTTCAAGTCTCTGGAGCTCACATCCTGGTCTGGGGTCTCTAATCAGAGGGAGGGAGGGAGGGCATCTCCTTATTACTGTACCTCACCTCAGTCTCCTTCAAGTCTCTGGAGCTCACATCCTGGTCTGGGGTCTCTAATCAGAGGGAGGGAGGGAGGGCTACTCCTTATTACTGTACCTCACCTCAGTCTCCTTCAAGTCTCTGGAGCTCACATCCTGGTCTGGGGTCTCTAATCAGAGGGAGGGAGGGAGGGCTACTCCTTATTACTGTACCTCACCTCAGTCTCCTTCAAGTCTCTGGAGCTCACATCCTGGTCTGGGGTCTCTAATCAGAGGGAGGGAGGGCATCTCCTTATTACTGTACCTCACCTCAGTCTCCTTCAAGTCTCTGGAGCTCACATCCTGGTCTGGGGTCTCTAATCAGAGGGAGGGAGGGAGGGCTACTCCTTATTACTGTACCTCACCTCAGTCTCCTTCAAGTCTCTGGAGCTCACATCCTGGTCTGGGGTCTCTAATCAGAGGGAGGGAGGGAGGGCATCTCCTTATTACTGTACCTCACCTCAGTCTCCTTCAAGTCTCTGGAGCTCACATCCTGGTCTGGGGTCTCTAATCAGAGGGAGGGAGGGAGGGCATCTCCTTATTACTGTACCTCACCTCAGTCTCCTTCAAGTCTCTGGAGCTCACATCCTGGTCTGGGGTCTCTAATCAGAGGGAGGGAGGGAGGGCTACTCCTTATTACTGTACCTCACCTCAGTCTCCTTCAAGTCTCTGGAGCTCACATCCTGGTCTGGGGTCTCTAATCAGAGGGAGGGAGGGAGGGCATCTCCTTATTACTGTACCTCACCTCAGTCTCCTTCAAGTCTCTGGAGCTCACATCCTGGTCTGGGGTCTCTAATCAGAGGGAGGGAGGGAGGGCTACTCCTTATTACTGTACCTCACCTCAGTCTCCTTCAAGTCTCTGGAGCTCACATCCTGGTCTGGGGTCTCTAATCAGAGGGAGGGAGGGAGGGCTACTCCTTATTACTGTACCTCACCTCAGTCTCCTTCAAGTCTCTGGAGCTCACATCCTGGTCTGGGGTCTCTAATCAGAGGGAGGGAGGGAGGGCTACTCCTTATTACTGTACCTCACCTCAGTCTCCTTCAAGTCTCTGGAGCTCACATCCTGGTCTGGGGTCTCTAATCAGAGGGAGGGAGGGCTACTCCTTATTACTGTACCTCACCTCAGTCTCCTTCAAGTCTCTGGAGCTCACATCCTGGTCTGGGGTCTCTAATCAGAGGGAGGGAGGGAGGGCTACTCCTTATTACTGTACCTCACCTCAGTCTCCTTCAAGTCTCTGGAGCTCACATCCTGGTCTGGGGTCTCTAATCAGAGGGAGGGAGGGAGGGCTACTCCTTATTACTGTACCTCACCTCAGTCTCCTTCAAGTCTCTGGAGCGCACATCCTGGTCTGGGGTCTCTAATCAGAGGGAGGGAGGGAGGGCTACTCCTTATTACTGTACCTCACCTCAGTCTCCTTCAAGTCTCTGGAGCTCACATCCTGGTCTGGGGTCTCTAATCAGAGGGAGGGAGGGCTACTCCTTATTACTGTACCTCACCTCAGTCTCCTTCAAGTCTCTGGAGCTCACATCCTGGTCTGGGGTCTCTAATCAGAGGGAGGGAGGGCATCTCCTTATTACTGTACCTCACCTCAGTCTCCTTCAAGTCTCTGGAGCTCACATCCTGGTCTGGGGTCTCTAATCAGAGGGAGGGAGGGCATCTCCTTATTACTGTACCTCACCTCAGTCTCCTTCAAGTCTCTGGAGCTCACATCCTGGTCTGGGGTCTCTAATCAGAGGGAGGGAGGGAGGGCATCTCCTTATTACTGTACCTCACCTCAGTCTCCTTCAAGTCTCTGGAGCTCACATCCTGGTCTGGGGTCTCTAATCAGAGGGAGGGAGGGAGGGCTACTCCTTATTACTGTACCTCACCTCAGTCTCCTTCAAGTCTCTGGAGCTCACATCCTGGTCTGGGGTCTCTAATCAGAGGGAGGGAGGGCATCTCCTTATTACTGTACCTCACCTCAGTCTCCTTCAAGTCTCTGGAGCTCACATCCTGGTCTGGGGTCTCTAATCAGAGGGAGGGAGGGAGGGCTACTCCTTATTACTGTACCTCACCTCAGTCTCCTTCAAGTCTCTGGAGCTCACATCCTGGTCTGGGGTCTCTAATCAGAGGGAGGGAGGGAGGGCTACTCCTTATTACTGTACCTCACCTCAGTCTCCTTCAAGTCTCTGGAGCTCACATCCTGGTCTGGGGTCTCTAATCAGAGGGAGGGAGGGAGGGCTACTCCTTATTACTGTACCTCACCTCAGTCTCCTTCAAGTCTCTGGAGCTCACATCCTGGTCTGGGGTCTCTAATCAGAGGGAGGGAGGGAGGGCATCTCCTTATTACTGTACCTCACCTCAGTCTCCTTCAAGTCTCTGGAGCTCACATCCTGGTCTGGGGTCTCTAATCAGAGGGAGGGAGGGTGTTGTGTGTGAAATCCCAGCCATGGTGGGATAAGGTAGAGTTCATATCTCTTTCTCAATCTCTCTCTCAGAAAAGGTTCTCTTCAAAGATGACCATCAAGTCGCTCTGGAAGTTGATGTCAATGGTGTCCGCCATCTGTAGAGAGAGGGGGATGAGAGACAGAGCGAGAGAGAGAGGAATTAGATGCAGTGTTAATCTTTCCCATCTCTTCTCAGCTAAACTACCTCTCCTCTGTATTATTGTAATATAACTGAATATACATAATATAACAAGAATATACATATATTAATACGTATCTTTATGATGATTCTCTCCTCCTCTCTCCTGTTATACCATGTTAGTATTATAGTAGTATTACTGCTATAAAGTATTACCACCTCTCTCCTGCTATACTAGTATAACATGTTAGTATTATAGTAGTATAACTGCTATAAAGTATTACCACCTCTCTTCTGCTAGAAAAGTATATTATGTTAGTATTATAGTAGTATAACTGCTATAAAGTATTACCACCTCTCTTCTGCTAGAAAAGTATATTATGATAGTATTATAGTAGTATAACTGCTATAAAGTATTACCACCTCTCTCCTGCTATACTAGTATAACATGTTAGTATTATAGTAGTATCACTGCTATAAAGTATTACCGCCTCTCTCCTGCTATACTAGTATAACATGTTAGTATTATAGTAGTATTACTGCTATAAAGTATTGCCACCTCTCTCCTGCTATACCAGTATAACATGTTAGTATTATAGTAGTATTACTGCTATAAAGTATTACCACCTCTCTCCTGCTATACTAGTATTTTATGTTAGTATTATAGTAGTATTACTGCAATAAAGTATTACCACCTCTCTCCTGCTATACTAGTATAACATGTTAGTATTATAGTAGTATTACTGCTATAAAGTATTACCGCCTCTCTCCTGCTATACTAGTATAACATGTTAGTATTATAGTAGTATTACTGCTATAAAGTATTACCGCCTCTCTCCTGCTATACTAGTATAACATGTTAGTATTATAGTAGTATTACTGCTATAAAGTATTACCGCCTCTCTCCTGCTATACTAGTATAACATGTTAGTATTATAGTAGTATTACTGCTATAAAGTATTACCGCCTCTCTCCTGCTATACTAGTATATCATGTTAGTATTATAGTAGTATTACTGCTAAACTAGTATTTTATGTTAGTATTATAGTAGTATTACTGCAATAAAGTATTACCACCTCTCTCCTGCTATACTAGTATAACATGTTAGTATTATAGTAGTATTACTGCTATAAAGTATTACCGCCTCTCTCCTGCTATACTAGTATAACATGTTAGTATTATAGTAGTATTACTGCTATAAAGTATTACCGCCTCTCTCCTGCTATACTAGTATATCATGTTAGTATTATAGTAGTATTACTGCTATAAAGTACTGCCAACTCTCTCCTGCTAAACTAGTATTTTATGTTAGTATTATAGTAGTATTACTGCTATAAAGTATTACCACCTCTCTTCTGCTAAACTAGTATTTTATGTTAGTATTATAGTAGTATTACTGCAATAAAGTATTACCGCCTCTCTCCTGCTATACTAGTATAACATGTTAGTATTATAGTAGTATTACTGCTATAAAGTATTACCGCCTCTCTCCTGCTATACTAGTATAACATGTTAGTATTATAGTAGTATTACTGCTATAAAGTATTACCACCTCTCTCCTGCTATACTAGTATAACATGTTAGTATTATAGTAGTATTACTGCTATAAAGTATTACCGCCTCTCTCCTGCTATACTAGTATAACATGTTAGTATTATAGTAGTATTACCGCCTCTCTCCTGCTATACTAGTATAACATGTTAGTATTATAGTAGTATTACCGCCTCTCTCCTACTATACTAGTATAACATGTTAGTATTATAGTAGTATTACTGCTATAAAGTATTGCCACCTCTCTCCTGCTATACTAGTATAACATGTTAGTATTATAGTAGTATTACTGCTATAAAGTATTACTGCCTCTCTCCTACTATACTAGTATAACATGTTAGTATTATAGTAGTATTACTGCTATAAAGTATTACCACCTCTCTTCTGCTAAACTAGTATTTTATGTTAGTATTATAGTAGTATTACTGCTATAAAGTATTACCACCTCTCTCCTGCTATACTAGTATAACATGTTAGTATTATAGTAGTATTACCGCCTCTCTCCTACTATACTAGTATAACATGTTAGTATTATAGTAGTATTACTGCTATAAAGTATTACCGCCTCTCTCCTGCTATACTAGTATAACATGTTAGTATTATAGTAGTATAACTGCTATAAAGTATTACCACCTCTCTCCTGCTATACTAGTATAACATGTTAGTATTATAGTAGTATTACTGCTATAAAGTATTACCGCCTCTCTCCTGCTATACTAGTATAACATGTTAGTATTATAGTAGTATTACTGCTATAAAGTATTACCGCCTCTCTCCTGCTATACTAGTATAACATGTTAGTATTATAGTAGTATTACTGCTATAAAGTATTGCCACCTCTCTCCTGCTATACTAGTATAACATGTTAGTATTATAGTAGTATTACTGCTATAAAGTATTACTGCCTCTCTCCTACTATACTAGTATAACATGTTAGTATTATAGTAGTATTACTGCAATAAAGTATTACCACCTCTCTCCTGCTATACTAGTATAACATGTTAGTATTATAGTAGTATTACTGCAATAAAGTATTACCACCTCTCTCCTGCTATACTAGTATAACATGTTAGTATTATAGTAGTATTACTGCTATAAAGTATTACCACCTCTCTCCTCCTCCTTTCCTGCTCGCGGCGTCTCGCCAGCTCCCTCTGCTGGTCCACAGAGTCCTCGTCGTCAAGGCTACTGGAGAAGAGAAAGTGGAGTGTCAGAGGGGGATGAGCTTAGATGGGGTGCTAGAATGAGCTTCTCCCTTTATCCATCCTTCCCTTTTTTCTCACCATAGTTTCTACCTCGGCTGAGAGGTCTTCTCCCTCTCCTCCTCCTCCTCCCTTTCCCTCCCTCCATCCTTCCCTCTTACCGTAGTTTCTCCTGCTCTCTCCTGGCCTGTGCTTTTAGCTGTTTCTCTCTCTCCTTCTCTCGGGCGACGCGACGGACCTGTTCGAAGCTGTCGCTAGAGGAGCGGACAGCGGAGGCGGGGGTGGACTGAGAACGCTGGGCCAAGAACCCATGTTCTTTAACTTCACATCCTGGGAGGGGAGGGAGAAAGTGTAGTGGGAGGGGGAAGAGTGCCACACAGACATTTCGTTAACACCCACTTTTTAAAGACATTTCACCTCCATTTTAATAACACTGCCTTACAGGAGAAGTTATTCTTTTTTTTTTACAACTAAATCTATTTTATTTATGTAAGTTGAATTTCATAGTAAGGGTCCAGACACTTTTTTTTTGTGATTTCACATGCTTTTGAGAAACTTACCCCAACCAGCAAATCATGTTTTTGGGAAACCCGAGCAAATCACATCCTCATTTTGTAATTGTGTTTCGTTTAAAGCCTATTTATTTTTGTTACAAGCCGTGTTTCGTTAAAGCCTGTGTAAAGTTAATTTGTTTCAATGTACCGGTAGGCACCTGCGGCTTATAGACATGTGCGACTTATTTATGTTCAAAATAATACTTTTTTTAAAATTCAGTGGGTGCGGCTTATATTCAGGTGCACTTAATAGTCCGGGAAATTACGCCAGTTGTTCTGTATAGACGCATAAACACTCCCGTCTACAGACTTCCGTTGGACGACCGATATCTAATGAGGCTTTGGCTAGTTGTTCTGGACGACCGATATCTAATGAGGCTTTGGCTAGTTGTTCTGGACGACCGATATCTAATGAGGCTTTGGCTAGTTGTTCTGGACGACCGATATCTAATGAGGCTTTGGCTAGTTGTTCTGGACGACCGATATCTAATGAGGCTTTGGCTAGTTGTTCTGGACGACCGATATCTAATGAGGCTTTGGCTAGTTGTTCTGGACGACCGATATCTAATGAGGCTTTGGCTAGTTGTTCTGGACGACCGATATCTAATGAGGCTTTGGCTAGTTGTTCTGGACGACCGATATCTAATGAGGCTTTGGCTAGTTGTTCTGGACGACCGATATCTAATGAGGCTTTGGCTAGTTGTTCTGGACGACCGATATCTAATGAGGCTTTGGCTAGTTGTTCTGGACGACCGATATCTAATGAGGCTTTGGCTAGTTGTCCTGGACGACCGATATCTAATGAGGCTTTGGCTAGTTGTCCTGGACGACCGATATCTAATGAGGCTTTGGCTAGTTGTCCTGGACGACCGATATCTAATGAGGCTTTGGCTAGTTGTTCTGGACGACCGATATCTAATGAGGCTTTGGCTAGTTGTCCTGGACGACCGATATCTAATGAGGCTTTGGCTAGTTGTTCTGGACGACCGATATCTAATGAGGCTTTGGCTAGTTGTTCTGGACGACCGATATCTAATGAGGCTTTGGCTAGTTGTTCTGGACGACCGATATCTAATGAGGCTTTGGCTAGTTGTCCTGGACGACCGATATCTAATGAGGCTTTGGCTAGTTGTTCTGGACGACCGATATCTAATGAGGCTTTGGCTAGTTGTTCTGGACGACCGATATCTAATGAGGCTTTGGCTAGTTGTTCTGGACGACCGATATCTAATGAGGCTTTGGCCCCTGAAAAAGGGGAGAAATAATCACGAGAGTGATACGGTATTGTTTCCTCACTGAGAACTTTTACTGCAAATCATTTTACCAAAGTAACACATTTTACAAAACAACAGATCTACAGGAAAGAGCTAGTGTTGTAGGGTACAAGGCTTATTCAAGTCACAACAGTATACACTGTAATTCACTGAAACATACACTCATTTCAATATAACTGTCAAGCACAAAGCTTTAACTCAGTAAACCATAACTCAATTTATCAACAGTCAATAAAGTGTTTGAAAAACCATTATACAAATAACACCGCAAAATATCTTATTAATAACAACGCACATGTTCATTGACGATCGACATAAAATGGCAGCTACTCTCAGTACGAAGCCTTCGCTGCAACCGAACAGGGCTCATATTACTCTCTGCAAACTGAACTCTAACTTCCTCAAGATGTTACTAAGACACAGCTTAAACACTCTTGACATGTTAGCGAGTTATTACATTTAAATGACTCTGTTTTATCATCAATAACGTACCTGGAAAAGGGGAGAAATAATCCCGAGTGTGATACGGTATTGTTTCCTCACTGAGAACTTTTACTGTAATGAGGAAAAGACCGCGATTTCCCCGCGAACTTGGCTGGAGACCAGAGCAATCGATCTCAGGCTCATAGATTAAAGAGCATTTAGTAGATCACAGATTAACACTTTTCCCCTTCAATTTGGCACCACAAAATAAAGTAATCAATATAACGGTTTACACATTCCTTTTACAATTCTTACCTTTTGTACGCTTGATGGATTTTTTACTTTTTAACACAATTATATGAATGTTATCCATCTCTATCAACTAATACAGAATGCATGATATTTTTAACCTTAGATGTTTTAAGATCCTCACATACTATGAACTTACTAATACTTTTTAATGTATAACAGGCTATGAGTATTTCCTGTAACCTGTCACATATACAGGGGGTACCAGGTAGTAATGAGGCTATATACAGGGGGTACCAGGTAGTAATGAGGCTATATACAGGGGGTACCAGGTAGTAATGAGGCTATATACAGGGGGTACCAGGTAGTAATGAGGCTATATACAGGGGGTACCAGGTAGTAATGAGGCTATATACAGGGGGTACCAGGTAGTAATGAGGCTATATACAGGGGGTACCAGGTAGTAATGAGGCTATATACAGGGGGTACCAGGTAGTAATGAGGCTATATACAGGGGGTACCAGGTAGTAATGAGGCTATATACAGGGGGTACCAGGTAGTAATGAGGCTATATACAGGGGGTACCAGGTAGTAATGAGGCTATATACAGGGGGTACCAGGTAGTAATGAGGCTATATACAGGGGGTACCAGGTAGTAATGAGGCTATATACAGGGGGTACCGGGTAGTAATGAGGCTATATACAGGGGGTACCGGGTAGTAATGAGGCTATATACAGGGGGTACCAGGTAGTAATGAGGCTATATACAGGGGGTACCAGGTAGTAATGAGGCTATATACAGGGGGTACCGGGTAGTAATGAGGTTATATACAGGGGGTACCAGGTAGTAATGAGGCTATATACAGGGGGTACCGGGTAGTAATGAGGCTATATACAGGGGGTACCAGGTAGTAATGAGGTTATATACAGGGGGTACCGGGTAGTAATGAGGCTATATACAGGGGGTACCAGGTAGTAATGAGGCTATATACAGGGGGTACCGGGTAGTAATGAGGCTATATACAGGGGGTACCGGGTAGTAATGAGGCTATATACAGGGGGTACCGGGTAGTAATGAGGCTATATACAGGGGGTACCGGGTAGTAATGAGGTTATATACAGGGGGTACCGGGTAGTAATGAGGCTATATACAGGGGGTACCGGGTAGTAATGAGGCTATATACAGGGGGTACCGGGTAGTAATGAGGCTATATACAGGGGGTACCAGGTAGTAATGAGGCTATATACAGGGGGTACCGGGTAGTAATGAGGTTATATACAGGGGGTACCTCCTCTCCTCTCTGACTAATGACTGACTCCTGGAGGATCCTGGGAGCGTCCGCGGACAGGATGGCGTGCGTTGCCACGGCGATGATCGTCCCCGCCCCCCTCTCCCTCAGCATCTCCGCTGCCGCCACGAAACCCACCGCATCATCGATGATGTCATCCTGACACACACACACACACACACACACACACACACACACACACACACACACACACACACACACACACACACACACACACACACACACACACGAGACTGATAGATTATGGTAAAGGTTCTGAGGACAGGGTACTAACCTACCCAACCCTCTAACGGGGTACTAACCTACCCAACCCTCTAACGGGGTACTAACCTACCCAACCCTCTAACGGGGTACTAACCCACCCAACCCTCTAACAGGGTACTAACCTACCCAACCCTCTAACAGGGTACTAACCTACCCAACCATCTAACGGGGTACTAACCTACCCAACCCTCTAACGGGGTACTAACCTACCCAACCCTCTAACAGGGTACTAACCTACCCAACCATCTAACGGGGTACTAACCTACCCAACCCTCTAACGGGGTACTAACCTACCCAACCCTCTAACGGGGTACTAACCTACCCAACCCTCTAACGGGGTACTAACCTACCCAACCCTCTAACGGGGTACTAACCTACCCAACCCTCTAACGGGGTACTAACCTACCCAACCATCTAACGGGGTACTAACCTACCCAACCCTCTAACGGGGTACTAACCTACCCAACCCTCTAATGGGGTACTAACCTACCCAACCCTCTAACGGGGTACTAACCTACCCAACCCTCTAACGGGGTACTAACCTACCCAACCCTCTAACGGGGTACTAACCTACCCAACCCTCTAACGGGGTACTAACCTACCCAACCCTCTAACAGGGTACTAACCTACCCAACCCTCTAACAGGGTACTAACCTACCCAACCCTCTAACAGGGTACTAACCTACCCAACCCTCTAACGGGGTACTAACCTACCCAACCCTCTAACGGGGTACTAACCTACCCAACCCTCTAACGGGGTACTAACCTACCCAACCATCTAACGGGGTACTAACCTACCCAACCCTCTAACGGGGTACTAACCTACCCAACCCTCTAACGGGGTACTAACCTACCCAACCCTCTAACGGGGTACTAACCTACCCAACCCTCTAACGGGGTACTAACCTACCCAACCCTCTAACGGGGTACTAACCTACCCAACCCTCTAACGGGGTACTAACCTACCCAACCCTCTAACGGGGTACTAACCTACCCAACCCTCTAACGGGGTACTAACCTACCCAACCCTCTAACGGGGTACTAACCTACCCAACCCTCTAACGGGGTACTAACCTACCCAACCCTCTAACGGGGTACTAACCTACCCAACCCTCTAACGGGGTACTAACCTACCCAACCCTCTAACGGGGTACTAACCTACCCAACCCTCTAACGGGGTACTAACCTACCCAACCCTCTAACGGGGTACTAACCTACCCAACCCTCTAACGGGGTACTAACCTACCCAACCCTCTAACGGGGTACTAACCTACCCAACCCTCTAACGGGGTACTAACCTACCCAACCCTCTAACGGGGTACTAACCTACCCAACCCTCTAACGGGGTACTAACCCACCAACCCTCTAACGGGGTACTAATCTACCCAACCCTCTAACGGGGTACTAACCTACCCAACCCTCTAACGGGGTACTAACCTACCCAACCCTCTAACGGGGTACTAACCTACCCAACCCTCTAACGGGGTACTAACCTACCCAACCCTCTAACGGGGTACTAACCTACCCAACCCTCTAACGGGGTACTAACCTACCCAACCCTCTAACGGGGTACTAACCTACCCAACCCTCTAACGGGGTACTAACCTACCCAACCCTCTAACGGGGTACTAACCTACCCAACCCCCTAACGGGGTACTAACCTACCCAACCCTCTAACGGGGCACTAACCTACCCAACCCTCTAACGGGGTACTAACCTACCCAACCCTCTAACGGGGTACTAACCTACCCAACCCTCTAACGGGGTACTAACCTACCCAACCCTCTAACGGGGTACTAACCTACCCAACCCTCTAACGGGGTACTAACCTACCCAACCCTCTAACGGGGTACTAACCTACCCAACCCCCTAACAGGGTACTAACCTACCCAACCCCCTAACAGGGTACTAACCTACCCAACCCTCTAACTAACAGGGTACTAACCTACCCAACCCTCTAACAGGGTACTAACCTACCCAACCCTCTAACTAACAGGGTACTAACCTACCCAACCCTCTAACTAACAGGGTACTAACCTACCCAACCCTCTAACGGGGTACTAACCTACCCAACCCTCTAACGGGGTACTAACCTACCCAACCCTCTAACAGGGTACTAACCTACCCAACCCTCTAACGGGGTACTAACCTACCCAACCCTCTAACGGGGTACTAACCTACCCAACCCTCTAACGGGGTACTAACCTACCCAACCCTCTAACGGGGTACTAACCTACCCAACCCCCTAACAGGGTACTAACCTACCCAACCCCCTAACAGGGTACTAACCTACCCAACCCTCTAACTAACAGGGTACTAACCTACCCAACCCTCTAACAGGGTACTAACCTACCCAACCCTCTAACTAACAGGGTACTAACCTACCCAACCCTCTAACTAACAGGGTACTAACCTACCCAACCCTCTAACGGGGTACTAACCTACCCAACCCTCTAACGGGGTACTAACCTACCCAACCCTCTAACAGGGTACTAACCTACCCAACCCTCTAACGGGGTACTAACCTACCCAACCCTCTAACGGGGTACTAACCTACCCAACCCTCTAACGGGGTACTAACCTACCCAACCCTCTAACGGGGTACTAACCTACCCAACCCTGCCTTTAGGGAACTGTGGTTGTGGGTAGTGTAGTCCTACCTCCTCCTGTATGTACTGCAGTAGGAGGGGGTTGTGGGTAGTGTAGTCCTACCTCCTCCTGTACATACTGCAGTAGGAGGGGGTTGTGGGTAGTGTAATCCTACCTCCTCCTGGATGTACTGCAGTAGGAGGGGGTTGTGGGTAGTGTAGTCCTACCTCCTCCTGTATGTACTGCAGTAGGAGGGGTTGTGGGTAGTGTAGTCCTACCTCCTCCTGTAGATACTGCAGTAGGAGGGGGTTGTGGGTAGTGTAGTCCTACCTCCTGTATGTACTGCAGTAGGAGGGGGTTGTGGGTAGTGTAGTCCTACCTCCTCCTGTACGTACTGCAGTAGGAGGGGGTTGTGGGTAGTGTAGTCCTACCTCCTCCTGTTTGTACTGCAGTAGGAGGGGGTTGTGGGTAGTGTAATCCTACCTCCTCCTGGATGTACTGCAGTAGGAGGGGGTTATGCAAATTAACTGAATCCCCCCCAAAAAAACGTTCCACTGCATTTCAGCCCTGCCACAAAAGGACCAGCATGTCAGTGATTCTCTCGTTAACAGGTGTGAGTGTTGACGAGGACAAGGCTGGAGATCACTCTGTCATGCTGATTGAGTTCGAATAACAGACTGGAAGCTTCGGGTGTACACCGTTAGTTTATACTGGATACACCTGGTGTACACCGTTAGTTTATACTGGATACACCTGGTGTACACCGTTAGTTTATACTGGATACACCTGGTGTACACCGTTAGTTTATTCTGGATACACCGGGTGTACAACTTTAGTTTATACTGGATACACCGGGTGTACACCGTTAGTTTATACTGGATACACCGGGTGTACACCGTTAGTTTATACTGGATACACAGGGTGTACACCATTTAGTTTATACTGGATACACCGGGTGTACAACTTTAGTTTATACTGAATACACCGGGGGTACACCGTTAGTTTATACTGGATACACCGGGTGGGTTAGTTCTTCTTGAGAGAACTAACCCAAAATTAGTCGAACTAACCCAAAATTAGTTGAAAGGCTAAGGGATTCTCTTCCTGAGAAGAAGCTGACAGCCTTCAAACAGAGCAAAAAAAGTGGTCCCAAACAATATGTCAAAATGAATAAAAAAATGATACAGCTGTCTTTAATAAGATCAAACTGAACTAACTGCTATCTTGAAATGTTGAAAAAGTGTTTTTAAATAGGCATCCTATCATTTGAAAATTAGTTGAAAGGCTAAGTGATTCTCCTCCTGAGAAGAAGCTGACAGCCTTCAAACATAGTGCAAAAAAAGTGTCACTGAGAAATAGGATAATTATGAAACATGAAAACTATATTGTCTGACTCAGCTACTATGCATGTTGGTTGGACAACACGAACACTTCGCTCGCTACATGTGAAAATTAAAAAGGATGGTTAGGATACTTAGCATGTTAGCTAACCCTTCCCTAACCACTAGCCCAGGGGTTCTCAAACTTTTTTGTGATAGCAAATTCATCAGTGACCCCCTCATAATCAGAACACAACTCGAGTGAGATAAAAAAAATATCATACAAGGAGTTTTACCATGATTTCGTGTGCAAGGCCGGACAAACCAAGTCTCGGGCCCTGGGAATGAACATTTTAAAGGTCTGCCTCTTGGAGGGAAAAAAACTTGCTAATTTCCTGCATTCTACACATTTTGTCATGGGGCAGAGAAATGTTTCTTGTTGCAACTATAACGCTAATATCCTGCAGTTCTACACATGTTGTCATGAGGCAGAGAAATGTTTCTTGTTGCAACTATAACGCTAATATCCTGCAGTTCTACACATGTTGTCATGAGGCAGAGAAATGTTTCTTGTTGCAACTATAACGCTAATATCCTGCAGTTCTACACATGTTGTCATGGGGCAGAGAAATGTTTCTTGTTGCAACTATAACGCTAATATCCTGCAGTTCTACACATGTTGTCATGGGGCAGAGAAATGTTTCTTGTTGCAACTATAACGCTAATATCCTGCAGTTCTACACATGTTGTCATGGGGCAGAGAAATGTTTCTTGTTGCAACTATAACGCTAATATCCTGCAGTTCTACACATGTTGTCATGGGGCAGAGAAATGTTTCTTGTTGCAACTATAACGCTAATATCCTGCAGTTCTACACATGTTGTCATGGGGCAGAGAAATGTTTCTTGTTGCAACTATAACGCTAATATCCTGCAGTTCTACACATGTTGTCATGAGGCAGAGAGAAAACGACTGTGTAACGAAGACGCTGTGAGTTGAGAAGCAGGTGAAACGTTTAATAAAACAACAAACGAGACAACATAACAGTAGCGTCTTTGCATGTACACAGGATCAATACTGACTGGGGAAGGAACCTAAGGGAGGGCCAGATATAGGGGTGGTAATAAGTAAGGTAATGGAGTCCAGGTTTGCCTCATGACAACGTGCAGGTGCTCGTAATGATGGATCCCAGGACCGGCGGTTAGTATACCGGCGACGTCAAACACCGGAGGGGAGGAGCGAGAGCAGACGTGACAGACTGCCACCTCTCATTGAAGCCATGGAAGTTCACGGCCGACCGCACCACTGCAGGCATTGTTAGCAGAAAACAGGATCCCCCATAATAGTGAAATAAATAAATAGAAAGTCAATCATGGTACCAATAAATGCTTCTAATACACCAGATGTATGTCCTTGAACCGATTATGTTTAAATCTCATTTAAAAAGCATTTTTGAAACGGTCTGTTTGAGATACAAGTTTGAGGTGGCTTTTTTAAAGTATTTTTTCTCCAATTAATGCTTCGGCCACAAATACGAGTATAGTCAAAATTATTTGGGTATGAGTTAACAGAACATTAACTTTTAAAAGTTTGATTTTCACTGGACAATTACTTTAAATTACAGTGCATTTATGTAAAAAAAATATAGTATTGAAGTATTGAGATGGAAAATGTATAATAGGTGGAGTACTGTGGATACCAATAGGCTCATGTTGCCCAAGGTTTAATAACAAACATTGTAGATTAATAATATTACATTGTATTGTATTACACCCTCTAAACTTCCACGGATCCCTGGGGCAAAATGTGTTTTTTCAGTTGTTGGATCCCCCCGCTCCCTTTTGCCCTCAGAACAACCTCAATGCGTTGGAGCATGGACTCTACAAGGTGTCGAAAGCATTCCACAGGGATGCTGGCCCATGTTGACTCAAATGCTTCCCACAGTTGTGTCAAGTTGGCTGGATGTCCTTTTGTCTTGCCCATTTACCTTCTGAATGGCACACATACACAGTACATGTCTCAATTGTCTCAAGGCTTAAAAAACCTTCTTTAACCTGTCTCCTCTCTTTCATCTACACGGATGGAAGTGGATTTAACAGGTGACATCAATAAGGGATCATATCTTTCTCCTGAATCCCCTGTTTTCAATACAGGTATAACGACACTGAGCTTTTTTTCGAAAATGTTTTATGAGGTTGGAGAACACATTTGGGAGGGATCTTGAAACTTTGCCGCAAGTGGATCTTTTAGCAAGACAATAACCCCAAGCACACATCAAAATCCACAAAGAAATGGTTCATTGACCACAAAATCAACATTTTGAATGGCCGTCTCAGGATTTGATCCCCATTGAAAACCTGTGGTTTGAATTGAAGAGGGCAGTCCATAAACGCAGACGAAGGATATCAAGGATCTGGAAATATTCTGTATGGAGGAGTGGTCTAAGATCCCTCCCAATGTGTTCTCCAATCATCATTAAAAAAGTGTTTAAGGCTGTGTTGTTATCCTCGCAAAGGGAGGATGCTAGAGTATTAAAAACAGGGGTGCCAATCATTTTGATAATTTTGTATTACTTGTTTAACAAAATCTCTTGCTCTGAGCACTTGCATTAGTATAAAATAATATAATTTTCCCTTTTTTTGCATTCAAATACTGTAGAATTAGTAGTATTTGTATTATATATTTTATATAGTATTTTTTGCTCATCTTTCTCAAGGGTGCCAATAATTTGGGACTTGACTGTATGTAATCAAATAGTCCATATTTCAGAGGTACCTTTTGTATGAGGTAAGATGTTCCTTCTAAATCTTGTTATTGCGTAACATTTTTATGCTTGTCTTTGAAACGAATAGTCCAAGAGTACCCAATGTTTCAGAACCAGATTTTGGTTTCAGCTGACAACTACATACCTTTGCCTTTCAATCTCCTACACAATATCCCCTTGACTGGTGTGCATGAAGATATCAAGAGAGACAGACATCTAGCAAGAAAAAGTCAATTGGAGGGAACACTGACAGATCAGCGCAACAAGACCATGGATTTTTACACTGGCTGCAGTGAGCAGAAAGCAAGAAAACTCAATAAAAAAATGTGAATGTGGAAATGCCTAAAATAACATTGTGAATCCGACTGAGTGAAAACAATTCACAATTCTCCTACATTTACAGTCCTAGTTATCATTGCCCAAAACAAAGGGAATCATTTCAAACATCTCACACATTTTTGCTTATTGTGTCCATTGACTAGAATTCATATATATTTGGGTTAAAAGACCAATTCAGTGGAAAAACAAAATGGGGTAAAAATAGCCCAGCCCAGTTAATATTGACTGCAGCTGCAGCTCTTCAGGCAGCAGCACTCCCACTTCATCTTACGTTAGGGACACAGATCAAGGGTTCTCCAGGGACTGACAGTATTCTTCAAGCTAATTACATCCAGTTTATTTGGGGTGTCAGGTAGCCTAGTGCCTAGTGGTTAGCGCATTGGGCCAGTAACCGAAAGGTTGTTGGATCGAATCCCTGAGCTGACAAGGTAAAAAATCTGTCATTCTGCCCTAAATAAGGCAGTTAACCCACTGTTCCCTGGTAGGCTGTCATTGTAAATAAGAATTTGTTCTTAACTGACTTGCCTAGTCAAAATAAAAGGTTAAATTGACAGCACCTTGTCTCTGCAAGCCAAGTAGGAAGGTTAGTTCACCTCACAAACCAGAGTCCATTTTTTGTTGTTGTTGATTAACATCGAGGATGAGTGCCATGGGAACTATCGGTATGGCCCAGCAGGACCAGCCTAAGTGACAGGCCTCACATGTTTAATATAATGCACACAAAATAATGGAGCCCTTAACCTTCACGGCACATTCAACGTTTTTTTTTGCTCTCCATGCAATCCTCGCACGCAGACGTATGTGTGTGTGCAACAGGCTGAATGAAGCTAATGAATCCAACATGGACAGAGAGGCTGCATTGTTTTGTTCATCATGAACCATGCCTATAGACCAATCACCATGACTAATTAGCTCAACTAAGAGCAGCAATTTACTCTACAGGCCATAATGGGAGGTGGAAGCTCAACTTGCAATATTTAATGCTCTTATATAATGACACATAACCAGTGGTGTAAAGTACTCAAGTAAAAATACTTTAAAGTACTACTTAAGTCATTTTCTGGGGGGTATCTGTACTTTACTATTTATATTTGACAACTTTTACTTTTACTTTGCTACCTTCCTAAAGAAAATAATGTACTTTTTACTCCATACATTTTCCCTGACACCCAGAAGTACTTGTTATGTTTCGAATGCTTAGCAAGACAGGAAAAAGGTCAAATTCACACACTTATCAAGAGAACATCCCTGGTCATCCCTTCTAACTCTGGCAGACTCACTAATCACAAATGCGTTGTTTTTAAATGATGTTCGAGTGTTGGAGTGTGCCCCTGGCTATCTGTAAAAAAAAAAAGGCAATAAAAAAATGGTGCTGTCTGGTTTGCTGGGAGTTAAAAAAATGAACCCCAAAAGGTTCTTTGAGGAACCATGATAAGGGGTTCTTCGAAGAACTTATAGGAGTTCCCACAAAATGTTCTTCAAATAACTTTTAGGGGTTCCCCCACAGTTCCAATTTGAAGAACCCCTAAAGGATACTCCAGGAACCTTTACTTTTTAGAGTCTATATTGATAAAAGTCACCTGGTCCGAGAGACATTTACATAGTTATACACAGCCCAATTTGGGATGATTATTTTAGGGTGAAATAGTGGCCACAACAGACAGACCTGAAATCGACCATAATTCGACGTCCTTGGACGTCATGTGCTGACTGGGTATGACCAAAGTTATTCTGTTTAGCTACACTTTGTAGTACATTTTTACACTATAATTAATGTTTCTGATGCCACATCGCCCGTTTTCAAAGGGAGTCGTTGGTTTTTAGGGGCAGTCGCTTTTTAGCTTTTTGTCTGAAAGTATTTTCTCAACTGCGATACCAACTCCACTCTATAAGGAATGTGAAATGATTTATACTTGTACTTTTAATACTTAAGTATATTTTAACAATTACATGGCGCTTTATTCCTGAATCCAGCTATCCGTAGATCTATAGGTGACTCCTCGCTTGCTCTGTTGATCTTTGTTGTGTTTGTTAACCATGTACAGTAGTCTCATCGTTCTACTCCCTGTCAATATACTGTGGTCTCAATCACACTCATCTAATGAACAGGCACCCCACCCAGAGCACGTCACTCCATCAACTGTCCTGCTGTCTGCAGCTAGGGAGAGCCAGCAGCACAGGACTTAGTGAACAAAGCAACACATATTGTGAGTGTGACTGTATCTGTGTGTACGGTATGAGAAGAGCGATACAGAGACACAGAACGTCATTGTTCTCTACACTCAATCATAAAAGTTCACTTTCCAAAGCACATCTTTGTTTTTTGTTTTTTACCTGGAAGCCATATCAAATATATCTCAGATTATAAGTAAATGCATAGTAACAGCTCATTACCACAATTAAACTAAACAACACAGCCTCTGTCGACACATCATCTGGCTTCAGACAGAAGCTGTTGAATATTTTTTTACCGCAAACATAACATACAGTCTGCAAGCGTATGAAATATACATAACTCGGCATCTAGTAGATATTCAGTTTTCCCGATTATAAACAGATAGAAATGCCATGCACCACAAGTGATTCATTTCAATAAAAAGGCTTACTTCAAGTCTAGCAAACCAAACACTATAATTTCAGTACAACATGCAGTTGAACACATGTACAGTATATAAACTATCAAGAGAATCTCACCTGCATTGTCACTGCACTTGTTAAAAGTCCACCTTTAGTGCCTGCAATATTGTGGAGAAGTATATGGTCCAATGGTCATTGATGCCCTTTTCGGAGTAAATCCGGCTGATAGGAGACAGGAAATGTATAGTCCTTGTATCACGCTGCCTCCACAGAATTCGTACACCTACAGTAGACAGAGAAGCACTGCGTCACTGTACTGTCTTTCTTGCATTCTTTATTTACTTCACTCTCTGTGTTTCAGCCTTCGCTATCTGTCTGTCTTTCTCTCACTCTCTCTCAACCTCTTTTGCTTTCTCTCTCTCTCTCTCTAGTAGTCTCTGAGTCTCTCTCACATGAGCACGCTTTCTCGCTCTTCCACAATTACAGCTGCAAGCTACAGTCCACACAGAGCAGCTTCTCTCTCCCAGTCTCTTTCCCCCACACTTTCCCTCCCCCTTCTGTCTCTCACCACTCCAAGCGACTTATATGCCCTATGTCTTGTGCGCTCTCTACACTCATAAAAAAGGTGCTATCTGTCCCCATAAGAGAACCATTTGACTAACCTTTTTTGGTTCCAAGTAGAACACTTTTGGTTCCTGATAGAAACTTTGAGGTTCCATGTAGAACCATTTCCACAGAGGGTTCTACATGGAACTAGTGCTGAGCGATAAGTGTTTTTTGAGCTCGATTCGGTTTTGGGTTCGATTATAAAAAAATAATTATGTTTTTTTATTTTGTTTACGATAATTTTTTTCAAAATTAAATGCATTATGAAATAATGACATTCAAATGATTTTAGAGCTTTTTAATTGAAATTCTAAAGCCAACAACAGTGAACATTCACATTCAATTATTTCTGTCAGGTCCACATTGGGTTGACATCAATAGAAAAATAGGAAATTGCTATGAAATAATACAATATTTCAGTTGTGTATATTACTTAGTTTTATTTGATGGCTTTATTATTTTTAATTCCTTAAAGTCATCATCTCATCTCTGCTCAGGCAGTAGCAGCTAGCCAGACAAAGTTATCTCTGCGCACCCTGTACTGTACTGTCTTTAGTCATCCTATTCAGCTAGGCAAGCCTGCCTAAGTATGTTGCAGAGCTGTCTGACAAAATTATTTGACTAGCTCTTCAAAGTAGATAACCAACCTGGACTGGGGGGTAGATGTAACTTAGTAAACGAAATCTGGGACACTTCAATTATACTGAACAAAAATATAAATGCAATGTGCAACAATTTCAAAGATTTTACTGAGTTACAGTTCATATAAGGAAATCAGTCAATTTAAATAAATTCATTAGACCCTAATCTATGGATTTCACATGACTGGGAACACAGATATGCATCTGTTGGTCACAGATACGTAAAACAATATTGGCCTCATTATGGGCCTCAGAATCTCGTCACGGTATTTATGTGCATTCAAATTGCCATTTTTTTGTTGTCTGTATTTTATGCCTACCCATACCATAACCCCACCGCCACCATGGGGCACTATGTTCACACGTTGACATCAGCAAACCTCTCGCCCACACAACGCCATACACGTGGTCTGCGGTTGAGAGGCCGGTTGGTCGTACTGCCAAATTCTTTAAAGCAACGTTGGAGGTGGCTTCTGGTAGAGAAATTAACATTAAATTATCTGGCAACAGCTTTGGTGGACATTCTTGCAGTCAGCATGCCAATTGCACGGTCCCTCAAAACTTGAGACATCTGTGGCATTGTGTTGTGTGACAAAACTGCACATTTTAGAGTGGCCCTTTATTGTCCCCCAGCACAAGGTGCACCTGTGTAATGATCATGCTGTTTATTCAGCTTCTTGATATGCCACACCTGTCAGGTGGATGGATTATCTTAGCAAAAGAGAAATGCTCACTAACAAGGATGTAAACAAAATGTGAGAGAAATAAGCTTTTTGTGCGTATGGAACATTTCTGGGATATTTTATTTCAGCTCATGAAACATGGGACCAACACTTTACATGTTGAGTTTATATTTTTGATCAATGTAGTATGATGTTACGAATTACAATTCGTATGATATGTTGCTAATTGCAATTTGTTATGAATTGCAAATAATGCAATATGTTATGAATTTGCAAAACTTCAAATTTGTTGTGGCTAACGTTAGCTAGGTGGCTAACACTAACCTTAACTAGGTGGCTAACGTTAGCTAGGTGGCTAACACTAACCTTAACTAGGTGGCTAACGTTAGCTAAGCTAGAGGATAGGGTTAGGGGTTATTGTTAGGGTTAAGGTTAGGGTTGAGGTTAGGAGTTTGGTTAAAGGGATAAGGTTAGGGGATTTTTTAGCTAACATGCCAAGTAGTTGCAAAGTAGCTAAAAAGTAGTTGCTAATTAGCAAAAATGTTAAAGTTGTACATGATGAGATTCAAATACACAACCTTTGGGTTGCTAGACCCAACCACCCCGACCAACCACCCAACTTTTGTTTTTGCCATAATTAACCTTCTGTCTTATGTAACCATACCAAACATAACACATCATACTAATTTGGAGGTCCCGGATTTACATTTACTATGTTACATCTAGTCTATGAGACCAGGCTGAGTTAAGGCATACTTTCACAAACTGTCTCTATCCCTCTCTCATTGTTGTGTTGTGTACATCTCCTATGTGGTTTATGCGGTCTGTGTGTATCTAACCTAAAGTAGCAGGCGTAAAAGTTTCTCTCTGTCCGAGCTGGAAAGAACAGCCAGCTTGCAGAGGTGCAAAATGTACTCAATAGTCATAGTTGAGTAAAAGTAAAGATACCTTAATAGAAAATGACTCAAGTAGTAGTGGAAGTCACCCAGTAAAATACGACTTCAGTAATTAGATTTTTATTTTAATTTAACTAGGAAAGTCAGTTAAGAACAAATATTTATTATTTACAATGACGGCCTACCCTGGTCAAAACCGGACGACGCTGGGCCAATTGTGCGCCACCCTATGGGACTCTCAATCACGGCCGGATGTGATACAGCCTGGATTCAAACCAGGGACTGAAGTGACACCTCTTGCACTGAGATGCAGTGCCTTAGACCGCTGCGCCACTCAGGAATAAAAGTCTAAAAGTATTTGGTTTTAAATATACTTAAAATAAATGGAATTGCTAAAGTAAAAATAATTTCAAAATACTTATATTAAGCAAACCAGATGGCACAATGTTTTTGTGGATAGCAAGAAAGACATCTGCCTCACCTGCCCTGAATGACGGGTTGCCACTGGCTAGTACACATGATTCAATTATTTTGGATAAGATATTTGTATTTGTCAAAAGGGCAGTTGAGCATCGTGTCACCAGAATAAGACCCTCGATATTTATTGGAAAGGAGCACCAAGCTCATCACCGTGCACTTTCAACACTGTGAAATTCATCATAATATACTTAATCTGTTGCCTAAGAAACTGCATGGTTTCCTGAGTAGTAGTGGGAGGGCCACACTCAATATCATCGCGTGACAAGTTTACTTCGATATGATGGAAATGACATAAAGATTTGAGCATAAAGGCGTTTCCACCGCCATTTCTCGCATAATTAATTTTACAGACAAAAATATCCCACCATGTCGAACGAACAAATTAAAAACTGTTGATAAAAACGTGGTTAATGTAGTTAATTACGACATTTCTGCGCTGAACTAGGTTGAATATTTGGTTAATGAAAACTACAACTCCCTTCAGCCCAGTGTCCCACATAGTTCTTGACTTGATTTCTCTCGTGAATGATTTGATTTCTCTCTGGAGAAACGGCGCGTTGAAATAACGAACTAAATGGAATTCAAGTCATTGAACCCACATCGGTCAATTAGTTGTTGAATAACCGGAGAAAAAAATACGAAATTTCGGTTAATCGCTCAGCACTTGCCCTCTCTCCAGTGCTTAATTTTAGCCGGATCCTACTGGAACAGGATCTGGCACCTCTCCGTCTTGGAACAGTTTCGTTTTGTCCGGATCCGGTACCTCTTCTGGCATGAAAAATAATTGTCACTTTTTGCAATGTAAAGATTCTAATAAATGTGATCAAAGTTCTTTGGAGTTGCCTCTTCTTTAATCCCCCCCCCCATCTCTCACTACAATGAGATTCACTTTCTATTATCTCTCTCTCCCGCTCTCTACTCCGATAGACATGAGCCTGCAACTCTCATCTCTCCAGCATTGCAATTCATAATGTCCTTATAGAGCCGCGCAAAGGGTTGAAATACATTTGACAAAGTTATGGTTACTGCTGTCTGTTGAGAAATAAATTAAATAGGCCTAGGCTATTGATGGATTCAATGTCGTTTTCATTGATCTCAGATTCTCAGTTTGTCCGTGTCTAAATTGCCTGTCATTTCGATCATTTTGTGCTTTCAAGACAACTTGGAACTCGAAAACAAATAAGCCGAATCATGATGTCAGTGATCGTCAGGTCGGAAAGTCGGAGATCTAGAAGAGGCCAGAGTTCCCCATGTGGAATTTCAAATTGGATGACCATCCAAAACAAATTTTTCCAGTCTGAGCTCGTTATTTCCCCAATTTCGCAGTTGTCTTGAACGCACTGAAGTCTGAAGTCGTAGATTGCCCAGCTCCGAGTTCCCAGTTGTTTTGAACGCAGCATTAAAAAAAGATCGTGCCAAAATCTCCAATCGTAAAATGACGTAGAATTGCATTAAATGCGTTTATAAAAAGGCCAAACATTTTCTGGACCCTAGGCCACAAACCTTTTTTCCCCATGTGGGCAACTTCTGTAAATGCCTCTACTTACTGCTCTATGCCACTACGCAAATGTGATGATATGCATGCAATGCAGGTCACCCCCCTCTCGTGCTCACTTGTTCCGGCAACTCCTGATTTACAAATTAGGCACTGTCTAGCTCTTTTTTTCTCCCTCAGTCAGTCTTTTTCCAGTAACTCCACAGTCAACAACTCCACAGTCAACAACGTCTAGCCTAGGGGTGTCAAATTCGATTCACAAGTGTCTGCGGGTTTTTGGTTTTTCCTTTCAATAAAGACCTAGACAACCAGGTGAGGGGAGTTCCTAACTAATTAGTGACCTTAATTAATCTATCAAGTACAAGGGTGGAGGGATAACCTGCAGACTCTTGGCCCTCTGTGGAATGAGTTTGACACGTGACTAACCCTTACCTAGCTCTCTCTCTCTCTCTCTCTGTGGCTTGTATTCTTTCCCCTGGCTTCCTTGTTTGGGCACTCTCTCCCTCCCCTACTCGCTCTCTCCTCTTCCCCCTTTCTCTCCTTTCTCCCCCTCTCTACTCTGTTCCTCTCTCATTCTTCCACCCCTGGCAGTGCACTCTTAATCCCCCCGCCAGAGTCCATGCCCTTGTAGAGCAGAGAGCATACGCTGGCGACCGTCAGCCCAGCTCCAGTTGATGAGGTAGCAGCATATCGCTTAGGGGCCCTGGCATGGGTCACATCCTGCCACGGCCCTGCCGCAGCCTTCAGGGAGGCACCATCCTAGTCAACTCCCCCCTCCACTATCACTGCACTTCATGTGTAAGCACTGAGCATTCATGGCTGCTTCACCCAATCATAATAACTTATCACAATAAAATAACAACAGCTTGCAGTCAACGGTAGATCCACCTAGCCAGGTAAACACTTCTTTAATCACTAGATTGTAATACTGGGGTGGTGAACTATTAATGACTTACCACATAATTGTTAACAATATATAAATGAACGTCATATAAATGCACACACTCAATCTCATAGCAATATAACAAGGTCATTCTTCTTTCCGATTTGGATAATCTGGCAACGTCAAAGCATTCCCCCTAGCATGTCCATGTTTGTCTTGTCTTATAATGCATTTGTATGGTATGGAGTCCACATACCTACAAATCCAGAAGGCTAAATTAAAATGGCGTGCTGACTGTTAATGGAGTGGGACAAACATATGACTTCACTGTCTGTTGTGGCTTCAAGCTCATGTAATGAATAATACAACAGTCTCCACCTGTATCAGTGCAGTCAATGGGCCTGACAGTTGCTATTTATATGTATATTTTCAGCACAGTGTCTTCCCTCCACGATCACACTCAGTCAACTTGTCCTTGAATTACACAGACAAGATAGCAAAACAATACCCAGAGAAAAGACAGTTTATTATCCTCTTTTAAAAGCTAATCAGCATGTAGTGACATAGCCTGATGCAAAATAGAAATTCCAGGAGAAAAACTCTCCATGTAACTAAATTATGCTCTGAATGAAAGTAAGCTCACCCATGCGGTTAATTTGACTAATTTTCTGAAATGACTTTTGTTTCTCATGAGGCGATGTAGCTAGCTAATGAGTTTGTCGGTCCACTCCAGCTGAATAATATGTATAGAGATCCTATTAAATAACTATTCTAGTATTCTAATTCATAATTCTATGGTCATATGACCCACAATGAGAGACAACTGGGGAATGCAGCTGATCGGTAGATTACTACGCTGACATCACAATGTCAGACCTGGGAATTGATTGAATCAACGTGAATAGCTTGAAACATTCATGACTAAGACCTTTGTATAGACAGACATAGCTATCCTGATTTGTGCTGCAGCGAAAATAGAGAGGATGCATAGTACAGTAATGCATAGTACAGCAACGTGAAAGTGCAATGGTCTCCTGAGGGATCTTCTCCCAGACCTGGACTAAAGCATCCACCAACTCCTGGACAGTCTGTGGTGCAACGTGGCGTTGGTGGATGGAGCGAGACATGATGTCCCAGAGGTGCTCAATTGGATTCAGGTCTGGGGAACGGGCGGGCCGATCCATAGCATCAATGCCTTCCTCTTGCAGGAACTGCTGACACACTCCAGCCACATGAGGTCTAGCATTGTCTTGCATTAGGAGGAACCCAGGGCCAACCGCACCAGCATATGGTCTCACAAGGGGTCTGAGGATCTCATCTCGGTACCTAATGGCAGTCAGGCTACCTCTCAATTTAGAACGCTCATTTAGAACGCTCATTTAGAACCCTCATTTAGAACCCTCATTTAGAACCCTCATTTAGAACCCTCGTTTAGAACGCTCATTTAGAACGCTCATTTAGAACCCTCATTTAGAACGCTCTTTTAGAACGCTCTTTTAGAACGCTCTTTTAGAACCCTCATTTAGAACCCTCATTTAGAACCCTCATTTAGAACCCTCATTTACAACAACAATCAGCGTTTGAGCTGGACACACTTTTTTCAGAAACTATTTACACAAAAAACACACACACAGTCCTTACAAAGTTTATCTCCAGAATGTGAGCAGTTTATTTTTGGATGCAAATGGTTCATATATTCACAGAAGTATATATATTTAATCACTGAACAGTAGCAGACCTAACTTCATCTGTTCCTGACTCTAGATAGTGGATTAAAAAGACCACCTGTTGTTACATCAACACCAGACATCATGATTCATGGAAATGGACATTGTATTTTATCAAATATGAAAACCTTAAATCTCTTCAAATTCAAATCAGTCAGAAAATAAGGATCGTACATAAAACAGAGCAGAATAAATCATCACATCACCACCAGCTCAGCTATAGACTACACCAGCGTGACTTGTATCTATGTGGACCCTACTACAGTTTAACCAGCTCAGCTATAGACTACACCAGCATGACTAGTATCTATGTGGACCCTACTACAGTTTAACCAGCTCAGCTATAGACTACACCAGCATGACTAGTATCTATGTGGACCCTACTACAGTTTAACCAGCTCAGCTATAGACTACACCAGCATGACTAGTATCTATGTGGACCCTACTACAGTTTAACCAGCTCAGCTATAGACTACACCAGCATGACTAGTATCTATGTGGACCCCACTACAGTTTAACCAGCTCAGCTATAGACTACACCAGCATGACTAGTATCTATGTGGACCCTACTACAGTTTAACCAGCTCAGCTATAGACTACACCAGCATGACTAGTATCTATGTGGACCCTACTACAGTTTAACCAGCTCAGCTATAGACTACACCAGCATGACTAGTATCTATGTGGACCCTACTACAGTTTAACCAGCTCAGCTATAGACTACACCAGCATGACTAGTATCTATGTGGACCCTACTACAGTTTAACCAGCTCAGCTATAGACTACACCAGCATGACTAGTATCTATGTGGACCCTACTACAGTTTAACCAGCTCAGCTATAGACTACACCAGCATGACAAGTATCTATGTGGACCCTACTACAGTTTAACCAGCTCAGATATAGACTACACCAGCATGACTAGTATCTATGTGGACCCTACTACAGTTTAACCAGCTCAGCTATAGACTACACCAGCATGACTAGTATCTATGTGGACCCTACTACAGTTTAACCAGCTCAGCTATAGACTACACCAGCATGACTAGTATCTATGTGGACCCTACTACAGTTTAACCAGCTCAGCTATAGACTACACCAGCATGACTAGTATCTATGTGGACCCTACTACAGTTTAACCAGCTCAGCTATAGACTACACCAGCATGACTAGTATCTATGTGGGCCCTACTACAGTTTAACCAGCTCAGCTATAGACTACACCAGCATGACTAGTATCTATGTGGACCCTACTACAGTTTAACCAGCTCAGCTATAGACTACACCAGCATGACTAGTATCTATGTGGACCCTACTACAGTTTAACCAGCTCAGCTATAGACTACACCAGCATGACTAGTATCTATGTGGACCCTACTACAGTTTAACCAGCTCAGCTATAGACTACACCAGCATGACTAGTATCTATGTGGACCCTACTACAGTTTAACCAGCTCAGCTATAGACTACACCAGCATGACTAGTATCTATGTGGGCCCTACTACAGTTTAACCAGCTCAGCTATAGACTACACCAGCATGACTAGTATCTATGTGGACCCTACTACAGTTTAACCAGCTCAGCTATAGACTACACCAGCATGACTAGTATCTATGTGGACCCTACTACAGTTTAACCAGCTCAGCTATAGACTACACCAGCATGACTAGTATCTATGTGGACCCTACTACAGTTTAACCAGCTCAGCTATAGACTACACCAGCATGACTAGTATCTATGTGGACCCTACTACAGTTTAACCAGCTCAGCATTAGACTACACCAGCATGACTAGTATCTATGTGGACCCTACTACAGTTTAACCAGCTCAGCTATAGACTACACCAGCATGACTAGTATCTATGTGGACCCTACTACAGTTTAACCAGCTCAGCTATAGACTACACCAGCATGACTAGTATCTATGTGGACCCTACTACAGTTTAACCAGCTCAGCTATAGACTACACCAGCATGACTAGTATCTATGTGGACCCTACTACAGTTTAACCAGCTCAGCTATAGACTACACCAGCATGACTAGTATCTATGTGGACCCTACTACAGTTTAACCAGCTCAGCTATAGACTACACCAGCATGACTAGTATCTATGTGGACCCTACTACAGTTTAACCAGCTCAGCTATAGACTACACCAGCATGACTAGTATCTATGTGGACCCTACTACAGTTTAACCAGCTCAGCTATAGACTACACCAGCATGACTAGTATCTATGTGGACCCTACTACAGTTTAACCAGCTCAGCTATAGACTACACCAGCATGACTAGTATCTATGTGGACCCTACTACAGTTTAACCAGCTCAGCTATAGACTACACCAGCATGACTAGTATCTATGTGGACCCTACTACAGTTTAACCAGCTCAGCTATAGACTACACCAGCATGACTAGTATCTATGTGGACCCTACTACAGTTTAACCAGCTCAGCTATAGACTACACCAGCATGACTAGTATCTATGTGGACCCTACTACAGTTTAACCAGCTCAGCTATAGACTACACCAGCATGACTAGTATCTATGTGGACCCTACTACAGTTTAACCAGCTCAGCTATAGACTACACCAGCTTGACTAGTATCTATGTGGACCCTACTACAGTTTAACCAGCTCAGCTATAGAGTACACCAGCATGACTAGTATCTATGTGGACCCTACTACAGTTTAACCAGCTCAGCTATAGAGTACACCAGCATGACTAGTATCTATGTGGACCCTACTACAGTTTAACCAGCTCAGCTATAGACTACACCAGCATGACTAGTATCTATGTGGACCCTACTACAGTTTAACCAGCTCAGCTATAGACTACACCAGCGTGACTAGTATCTATGTGGACCCTACTACAGTTTAACCAGCTCAGCTATAGACTACACCAGCGTGACTAGTATCTATGTGGACCCTACTACAGTTTAACCAGCTCAGCTATAGACTACACCAGCATGACTAGTATCTATGTGGACCCTACTACAGTTTAACCAGCTCAGCTATAGACTACACCAGCATGACTAGTATCTATGTGGACCCTACTACAGTTTAACCAGCTCAGCTATAGACTACACCAGCATGACTAGTATCTATGTGGACCCTACTACAGTTTAACCAGCTCAGCTATAGACTACACCAGCATGACTAGTATCTATGTGGACCCTACTACAGTTTAACCAGCTCAGCTATAGACTACACCAGCATGACTAGTATCTATGTGGACCCTACTACAGTTTAACCAGCTCAGCTATAGACTACACCAGCATGACTAGTATCTATGTGGACCCTACTACAGTTTAACCAGCTCAGCTATAGACTACACCAGCGTGACTAGTATCTATGTGGACCCTACTACAGTTTAACCAGCTCAGCTATAGACTACACCGGCATGACTAGTATCTATGTGGACCCTACTACAGTTTAACCAGCTCAGCTATAGACTACACCGGCATGACTAGTATCTATGTGGACCCTACTACAGTTTAACCAGCTCAGCTATAGACTACACCAGCATGACTAGTATCTATGTGGACCCTACTACAGTTTAACCAGCTCAGCTATAGACTACACCAGCATGACTAGTATCTATGTGGACCCTACTACAGTTTAACCAGCTCAGCTATAGACTACACCAGCATGACTAGTATCTATGTGGACCCTACTACAGTTTAACCAGCTCAGCTATAGACTACACCAGCATGACTAGTATCTATGTGGACCCTACTACAGTTTAACCAGCTCAGCTATAGACTACACCAGCGTGACTAGTATCTATGTGGACCCTACTACAGTTTAACCAGCTCAGCTATAGACTACACCGGCATGACTAGTATCTATGTGGACCCTACTACAGTTTAACCAGCTCAGCTATAGACTACACCGGCATGACTAGTATCTATGTGGACCCTACTACAGTTTAACCAGCTCAGCTATAGACTACACCAGCATGACTAGTATCTATGTGGACCCTACTACAGTTTAACCAGCTCAGCTATAGACTACACCAGCATGACTAGTATCTATGTGGACCCTACTACAGTTTAACCAGCTCAGCTATAGACTACACCAGCATGACTAGTATCTATGTGGACCCTACTACAGTTTAACCAGCTCAGCTATAGACTACACCAGCATGACTAGTATCTATGTGGACCCTACTACAGTTTAACCAGCTCAGCTATAGACTACACCAGCATGACTAGTATCTATGTGGACCCTACTACAGTTTAACCAGCTCAGCTATAGACTACACCAGCTTGACTAGTATCTATGTGGACCCTACTACAGTTTAACCAGCTCAGCTATAGACTACACCAGCATGACTAGTATCTATGTGGACCCTACTACAGTTTAACCAGCTCAGCTATAGAGTACACCAGCATGACTAGTATCTATGTGGACCCTACTACAGTTTAACCAGCTCAGCTATAGACTACACCAGCATGACTAGTATCTATGTGGACCCTACTACAGTTTAACCAGCTCAGCTATAGACTACACCGGCATGACTAGTATCTATGTGGACCCTACTACAGTTTAACCAGCTCAGCTATAGACTACACCAGCGTGACTAGTATCTATGTGGACCCTACTACAGTTTAACCAGCTCAGCTATAGACTACACCAGCATGACTAGTATCTATGTGGACCCTACTACAGTTTAACCAGCTCAGCTATAGACTACACCAGCATGACTAGTATCTATGTGGACCCTACTACAGTTTAACCAGCTCAGCTATAGACTACACCAGCATGACTAGTATCTATGTGGACCCTACTACAGTTTAACCAGCTCAGCTATAGACTACACCAGCATGACTAGTATCTATGTGGACCCTACTACAGTTTAACCAGCTCAGCTATAGACTACACCAGCATGACTAGTATCTATGTGGACCCTACTACAGTTTAACCAGCTCAGCTATAGACTACACCAGCATGACTAGTATCTATGTGGACCCTACTACAGTTTAACCAGCTCAGCTATAGACTACACCAGCATGACTAGTATCTATGTGGACCCTACTACAGTTTAACCAGCTCAGCTATAGACTACACCAGCATGACTAGTATCTATGTGGACCCTACTACAGTTTAACCAGCTCAGCTATAGACTACACCAGCATGACTAGTATCCATGTGGACCCTACTACAGTTTAACCAGCTCAGCTATAGACTACACCAGCGTGACTAGTATCTATGTGGACCCTACTACAGTTTAACCAGCTCAGCTATAGACTACACCAGCATGACTAGTATCTATGTGGACCCTACTACAGTTTAACCAGCTCAGCTATAGACTACACCAGCATGACTAGTATCTATGTGGACCCTACTACAGTTTAACCAGCTCAGCTATAGACTACACCAGCATGACTAGTATCTATGTGGACCCTACTACAGTTTAACCAGCTCAGCTATAGACTACACCAGCGTGACTAGTATCTATGTGGACCCTACTACAGTTTAACCAGCTCAGCTATAGACTACACCGGCATGACTAGTATCTATGTGGACCCTACTACAGTTTAACCAGCTCAGCTATAGACTACACCAGCATGACTAGTATCTATGTGGACCCTACTACAGTTTAACCAGCTCAGCTATAGACTACACCAGCATGACTAGTATCTATGTGGACCCTACTACAGTTTAACCAGCTCAGCTATAGACTACACCAGCATGACTAGTATCTATGTGGACCCTACTACAGTTTAACCAGCTCAGCTATAGACTACACCAGCATGACTAGTATCTATGTGGACCCTACTACAGTTTAACCAGCTCAGCTATAGACTACACCAGCATGACTAGTATCTATGTGGACCCTACTACAGTTTAACCAGCTCAGCTATAGACTACACCAGCATGACTAGTATCTATGTGGACCCTACTACAGTTTAACCAGCTCAGCTATAGACTACACCAGCATGACTAGTATCTATGTGGACCCTACTACAGTTTAACCAGCTCAGCTATAGACTACACCAGCATGACTAGTATCTATGTGGACCCTACTACAGTTTAACCAGCTCAGCTATAGACTACACCAGCATGACTAGTATCTATGTGGACCCTACTACAGTTTAACCAGCTCAGCTATAGACTACACCAGCATGACTAGTATCTATGTGGACCCTACTACAGTTTAACCAGCTCAGCTATAGACTACACCAGCATGACTAGTATCTATGTGGACCCTACTACAGTTTAACCAGCTCAGCTATAGACTACACCAGCATGACTAGTATCTATGTGGACCCTACTACAGTTTAACCAGCTCAGCAGTACCATTATAACTATAGATATTAAACCCAGGATAGAGGGGCTGAGTGAATGTGGTCTGGACTCTGTGGAGGAGGGTCATTGTGTCAGAGACACTGTAGAAGGACAGAGTACCTGCCTTGTGATCCAGGTACACTCCTACTCTGGAGGACTGAGGGCCTGATACTTTAGTCACAACATTATTGTGTATGAAATAATAACCACCTCTATAGTACTGTAAACTCCAGGACTTGTTATTGTATCCAAATCCATTACCTCTCTCTGTTCTGCTGATGTCTTTATATGAGACTGCTGTAATAACCCACCCCCCAGTCCACTCCACCTCCCAGTAACAGCGTCCAGTCAGACCCTCTCTACACAGAACCTGGTAATGGTTGGTGAATCTGTCTGGATGGTCAGGATATGGTTGGACTTGGCCTGTACAGGTCACCTTTCTGTTCCCTTCAGACAGAGAGAGGAGTGTGCCTGCTGTGTTTGGGTCCAGTGTGAGCTGACAGGAATCTGGGAGAAGAGCAGAGACCAATGAGGGGAGTCAGAACAATAAGTTAAGTCAGATACTGTATCTACCCTGTCTTTGATTAGAGCACAGCAGAGATCAAATCAGAGAAATATGAGGAGTCAGATAGATACCCAGTCTTTGATTAGATCTACTATTGCTATATATTTCTAGAGGGATTGTTAGGAGTGGCAGTAAAAAGAGACTGTTAGTTACTTCACAATAAAGAGACTCACATTGTAACAACTGTTCTCTGGTCTTGGGCTCTGGAGGCAGAACAACCTCCACTATATTCACTACAGACACACAAACACATTGACAGAGAGAGGGAATGTTATCATCAAACCATATTCCACATGTATATGACTAGTAGGGAACTTTCAATGGTCTAAAGTTGATGTTCTGATTGTTTTCAACACACCTGTAGTGGAGATCTTGGTCCATTCTCCTTTAAGGAAGTCTTCTAGTTTCTCTCTCAGTTCAGACACAGTCTTACTCACATCTCCAAAGAACTGAAGAGGACGGACAACGATGCTGGGTAAGTCTGAAGATACACTGATACTGGAGAGAGACTGATAACTCTGGAGAGAGAGAGACAGAGAGAGAGAGAGAGAGAGAGAGAGAGAGAGAGAGAGAGAGAGAGACAGAGGGACATAGAGAGAGACACCGAGAGAGACAGAGAGAGAGAGAGAGGGAGAGAGAGAGAGAGAGAGACAGAGGGACATAGAGAGAGACACCGAGAGAGACAGAGAGAGGGACAGAGAGGCACAGAGGGACAGACAGAGAGAGGGACACAGAGAGAGGGGGGGACACAGACAGAGGGACAGGGGGACACAGACAGAGGGACAGGGGGACACAGAAAGACACAGAGAGACAGAGGGAAAGAGAGAGAGGGACAGAGAGAGAGAGAGGAGGGACAGAGAGAGAGAGAGGAGGGACAGAGAGAGAGAGAGGAGGGACAGAGAGGAGGGACAGAGAGAGAGAGAGAGAGAGACAGAGGGACAGAGGGACAGAGAGACAGAGGGACAGAGAGAGAGGGGGACAGAGAGAGAGGGGGACAGAGAGAGAGGGAGAGAGAGAGGGACAGAGGGAGAGAGACAGAGAGAGAGAGAGAGAGAGAGAGAGAGAGAGACAGAGAGAGAGGGAGAGAGAGAGGGACAGAGGGAGAGAGAGCGAGAGAGGGCCAGAGAGAGAGAGAGGGCCAGAGAGAGAGAGAGGGAGAGAGGGAGGGACACAGAGAGAGGGACACCAAGACCCAGAGAGAGGGGGACACGGACAGAGAGACACAGAGAGAGAGACACAGAGAGAGAGAGGGACAGAGTGACAGAGAGAGAGACAGAGGAACAGAGAGAGAGACACCGAGAGAGGGGGACACAGAGAGAGGGACAGGGGGACACAGAGACGGACAGGGGGACACAGACAGAGGGACACAGAGACGGACAGGGGGACACAGAGAGAGGGACAGGGGGACAGAGAGAGAGAGAGAGGGAGAGAGAGAGAGAGAAAGGGACAGAGAGAGAGAGAGAGAGAGAGAGAGAGAGGAGGGACAGAGAGAGAGAGAGAGAGAGAGGGACAGAGAGAGAGAGAGAGGGAGAGAGAGAGAGAGAAAGGGACAGAGAGAGAGAGAGAGAGAGAGAGAGGAGGGACAGAGAGAGAGAGAGAGAGAGAGGAGGGACAGAGAGAGAGAGAGGGACAGAGGGAGAGAGAGGGACAGAGAGGGAGAGAGAGGGACAGAGAGAGAGAGAGAGGGACAGAGAGAGAGAGAGAGAGAGGAGGGACAGAGAGAGAGAGAGAGAGAGGAGGGACAGAGAGAGAGAGAGAGAGGAGGGACAGAGAGAGAGAGAGAGGAGGGACAGAGAGAGAGGGACAGTGAGAGAGAGAGAGACAGTGAGAGAGAGAGGGACAGAGAGAGAGAGAGGAGGGACAGAGAGAGAGAGAGGAGGGACAGAGAGAGAGAGAGGAGGGACAGAGAGAGAGAGAGGAGGGACAGAGAGAGAGAGAGGAGGGACAGAGAGAGAGAGAGGAGGGACAGAGAGAGAGAGAGGAGGGACAGAGAGAGAGAGAGGAGGGACAGAGAGAGAGAGAGGAGGGACAGAGAGAGAGAGAGGAGGGACAGAGAGAGAGAGAGAGAGAGAGAGGAGGGACAGAGAGAGAGAGAGAGAGGAGGGACAGAGAGAGAGAGAGAGAGGAGGGACAGAGAGAGAGAGAGAGAGGAGGGACAGAGAGAGAGAGAGAGGAGGGACAGAGAGAGAGAGAGAGGAGGGACAGAGAGAGAGAGAGAGAGGAGGGACAGAGAGAGAGAGAGAGGAGGGACAGAGAGAGAGAGAGAGGAGGGACAGAGAGAGAGAGAGAGAGAGAGAGGGACAGAGAGAGAGAGACAGAGAGAGAGAGAGGGGGACAGAGAGGACAACATAATGATTGAGATGAATAGTTTCACATTAAGTTCATTTCATATCACATGTAACAAGACAGTTTAGTTACCTGGAGGAAATGGATGTGATCCTCTGTGTGTGAGAGCTGCTCCAGCTCAGTGCTTCTCTTCCTCAGCTCAGCTATCTCCTGCTTCAGTTGTTCCAGGACTCCTTCAGCTTCACTCACTTGATCCTTCTCTTGGGCTCTGATCAGCTCCTTCACCTCAGAGCTCCTTCTCTCAATGGAGCGGATCAGCTCAGTAAAGATCTGATCACTGTCCTCCACTGCTGCCTGTGCAGAGCGCTGTTGAGAGAGAGAGAGAGAGAGAGAGAGAGAGAGAGAGGGAGAGACAGAGAGAGAGAGACAGAGTGAGAGAGAGAGAGAGGGACAGACAGAGAGAGAGAGACAGAGAGAGAGACAGAGAGAGAGAGAGAGAGAGAGAGGGACAGACAGAGAGAGAGAGACAGAGAGAGAGAGAGAGAGAGAGAGAGAGAGAGAGAGAGAGAGAGAGGGACAGACAGAGAGAGAGAGACAGAGAGAGAGACAGAGAGAGAGAGAGAGAGAGAGAGGGACAGACAGAGAGAGAGAGACAGAGAGAGAGACAGAGAGAGAGAGCGAGAGCGAGAGAGAGAGCGAGAGCGAGAGAGAGAGAGGGACAGAGAGAGAGAGACAGAGAGAGAGAGAGAGACAGAGAGAGAGAGAGAGAGGGACAGACAGAGAGAGAGAGACAGAGAGAGAGACAGAGAGAGAGAGCGAGAGCGAGAGAGAGAGCGAGAGCGAGAGAGAGAGAGGGACAGAGAGAGAGAGAGGGCGAGAGAGAGGGACAGAGAGCGAGAGAGAGGGACAGAGAGCGAGAGAGAGGGACAGAGAGCGAGAGAGAGGGACAGAGAGCGAGAGAGAGGGACAGAGAGCGAGAGAGAGGGACAGAGAGCGAGAGAGAGGGACAGAGAGCGAGAGAGAGGGACAGAGAGCGAGGGAGAGAGAGAGAGAGGGACACAGAGAGAGAGAGAGAGGGACAGACAGAGAGAGAGACAGAGAGAGAGACAGAGAGAGAGACAGAGAGAGAGACAGAGAGAGAGACAGAGAGAGAGACACAGAGAGAGACACAGAGAGAGACACAGAGAGAGACAGAGAGAGACACAGAGAGAGACAGAGAGAGAGACACAGAGAGAGAGAGACACAGAGAGAGAGAGACACAGAGAGAGAGAGAGACACAGAGAGAGAGGGACAGAGAGAGAGAGGGACAGAGAGAGAGAGGGACAGAGAGAGAGAGAGAGAGAGAGAGAGAGAGAGGGACAGAGAGAGAGAGAGAGAGAGAGAGGGACAGAGAGAGAGAGAGAGAGACAGAGAGAGAGAGACAGAGAGAGAGAGACAGAGAGAGAGAGACAGAGAGAGAGGGACAGAGAGAGAGAGAGAGAGAGAGAGAGAGAGAGAGAGAGAGAGATAGCAGTTAGTTAATAGTATCTCTACTTGCAAATTCATCTTCTGCACATCTATCACTCCAGTGTTTAATTGCTAAATTGTAATTATTTCGCCACCACGGCCTATTTATTAACTTACCTCCTTTATCTTACCTCATTTGCACATCTGTATATAGACTTTTCTATTGTGTTATTGACTGTACGTTTGTTTATTCCATGTGTAACTCTGTGTTGTTGTTTGTGTCACACTGCTTTGCTTTATCTTGGCCAGGTCGCAGTTGTAAATGAGAACTTGTTCTCAACTGGCCTACCTGGTTAAATAAAGGACTTGTTCTCAACTAGCCTACCTGGTTAAATAAAGGACTTGTTCTCAACTGGCCCACCTGGTTAAATAAAGGACTTGTTCTCAACTAGTCTACCTGGTTAAATAAAGGTTTCATTAAAAAGTCTGGCAATAACTTAACTTTTCATTAATTAGACAGACTCCTCTAAATAATAAATATAATAAAATAACAAAAAAACAGTTAAATGCTAAGTACTATACATAGGTTTATTTAAAAAATAACAATAGAACCTATTTAGTACTATAATGGTATTTACTAACATAATATTATTACTATAATAGTTTCTAAAGGGGTTGTAGGCTACCCTACCCTAGAATTAGGGTTCAGGATAAAACAGGTTATACGTAGGGTTAGAGTTTCTGTACAGCACTTTGTGACATCTGCTGATGTAAAAAGGTCTTTATAAATACATTAGATTGATTGTTAGGTTCAGGGTATTTAAAGAGATAAACTGTATGGGTTTATATCTCTCTTGCTCCTCCCTGTGGTCTTCTGTGGGAACTACATACCTCATTCACCACACTTGATAGGCTCATAATCTGAGGTAGCAACTGAGTCAGAGCTACAAATCAATGATCTCCACCTATCCATTAGGTTTACAACTCAGTGAACCTGCGCAGCATTCTCTCTATTTGATGTCTACGAACCAACGGATTTCAACACATATCAAATTACCAGTTACCATTATTAGTAGCTGTAACCTAGTTAATAATAAGTTACCTGAGGTAAACCTACAAGGATAGTTAATAAGTTACCTGAGGTAAACCTACAAGGTTAACGCGGGCTGGAAGAGAATTACTTCAAAACCACAGCAAACAGCTGGGACATATAGTAATATTATATATATATAATATTATATCACTGGGCTCCTCTGTGCTAACAAACCCTGTGTACCCCCCCTCCCCTGTTTAACCTTGAATTTCGTTCAGAAAAACACTTCCACATTTAGCAAAACGAACCAACTCTTTACGGATCTGTTCGGTGGTAATAAACGGAGGCAGATTAGACACCACTACTCTTGTCGAAATCAGCACCAACACAACCCCTCACATAAATCATACTGGTAACTAGCCTGGCAACAAGACTCACCTTTTACATTACCACAACCACCGCCTTGTTCATTCTGGATACAGAGTGTATATGTTCCTCTCCCACCTGTTCACCGACCAGGATCAATAATTCCTCCACACCATTCTCCACAACGCACCTGAAGAGACAGCGTTTCTTCTCCACTCGGTTGAGGACATCAAACTACCCTACTCCCTCCTCAACTCTAACCGATAAACAGCGGAAACCGATAAACAAACCCTCCCACCATGACAAAATACATTTGGAAAATAGGCAAAAGAATAGCTGCACTCTTTACGAACGACAAAACCTCACGTTACCAACTTCTTCTTCTTCTTCTATGGTATAATGGCGGTCCTCAAACCAACGTTAAAGGAGCGTGGCGCCTCCTACTGTGCTGGGGTGTGTTCAATCACGGTTTACACCATTTCTAAATCCTCCTACCTAACTCAGTACTTCTGAGAAAATAAAAAAGATCCCTACTAACTTCTAATAGACCCTCCCCCATCCCCCAAATCCCTTCCAACCCCCCCAACCCCGTCCAACCTCAATGACCCTACACTTCAATCTTTCCATCTCTTCAACATCCTTACAACAATATAACAACACATGCTCCACCGTTTCATTGACAATACCCTCCAGACACAAACCATTCACATGCTGCCAACCAGATGGAAGGACCAGTTCAATGTACAATGTCCTAAACACAATCGAGGAAACACCACCTCTTCCTTCCTAATCTGACCTTTGAACCTTGGTCCACCGACCTTTCTTTGGAGGGCATATAAATGCCGTCCCTTGTGCTCAGAGTCCCATCTCTTCTGCCACACATCTATCAAAATGTCTCTGATCTCACATTTGTCCTCACCTCTACCCAGTGGAACATTAATATATATTATATCTTGTTTTAAAGTTATTTTAGCTAACTAGTCTACAATTTCATTCCATTCCACACCTGAATGTGCTGGGACCCAGCAGAATCTCACTACTAGACCCATTCTCTCAATTCTCCATAATAACATTAATACCTCCAATAGTAGGTCACTCCTAATAGATTTACCAGATGATAAACTATTCAATACAGACAGAGAATCTGAGGATACTATAATTCTAACAGGCTGTACGTCCTCCACCCACTGGAGGACAACTATTATCACCAACAGTTCAACTGAGTACACTGACAGTTCATCTGTTAGTCTTCTACATATCTGCACATCACATTCAGGAAGGTAAACACCTGCTCCTGTGGGCCCACTATCTGGGCCCTTGGATCCATCTGTGAAAAGAGGTAAAAAAGCATAACAACTTCTACCAATGTAATTGTCAACCAGTTTCCCTTTATCACTGACTTCTGACCCAATCTTTCCTTTTGTCTACCAAGGTTAGATCAACAACAGGATCTGGGAGTAACCATGGAGGAACATCCCCTATCACCACAGAAAGGGCCAACCTCCAACTCCCTGAAACTACTCTCATCAGCAAGCTTTCCAACTGTCCAACCAAAACCACTGCCTTGTCTACAAGTATATTCCCAACAGTCATCTAGAACAGTAGCAGTGGGATGCTCAACCTCACAGCCTTTCAACCCAATAAGCTGATGACAATTTATTACGTCGTATATCCAAAGGCATCTCACCTGCCTCAACTGGACTATAATATAAATCCATGATATTATGGGATACAAAATGGGAAAAGGGGAAATTATGATAATACTAAAAAACACCCTTCTAACTAACCCTACACTCATTAAAACCCCACTACCCCATTCCACTACTTTGACCCTATCTGCTCCTGCACCAGGCCAACTAACCCTACACTCATTAAAACCCCACTACCCCATTCCACTACTTTGACCCTATCTGCTCCTGCACCAGGCCAACTAACCCTACACTCATTAAAACCCACTACCCCATTCCACTACTTTGACCCTATCTGCTCCTGCACCAGGCCAACTAACCCTACACTCATTAAAACCCACTACCCCATTCCACTACTTTGACCCTATCTGCTCCTGCACCAGGCCAACTAACCCTACACTCATTAAAACCCACTACCCCATTCCACTACTTTGACCCTATCTGCTCCTGCACCAGGCCAACTAACCCTACACTCATTAAAACCCACTACCCCCATTCCACTACTTTGACCCTATCTGCTCCTGCACCAGGCCAACTAACCCTACACTCATTAAAACCCACTACCCCATTCCACTACTTTGACCCTATCTGCTCCTGCACCAGGCCAACTAACCCTACACTCATTAAAACCCACTACCCCCATTCCACTACTTTGACCCTATCTGCTCCTGCACCAGGCCAACTAACCCTACACTCATTAAAACCCACTACCCCATTCCACTACTTTGACCCTATCTGCTCCTGCACCAGGCCAACTAACACTACACTCATTAAAACCCACTACCCCATTCCACTACTTTGACCCTATCTGCTCCTGCACCAGGCCAACTAACCCTACACTCATTAAAACCCACTACCCCATTCCACTACTTTGACCCTATCTGCTCCTGCACCAGGCCAACTAACCCTACACTCATTAAAACCCACTACCCCCATTCCACTACTTTGACCCTATCTGCTCCTGCACCAGGCCAACTAACCCTACACTCATTAAAACCCACTACCCCATTCCACTACTTTGACCCTATCTGCTCCTGCACCAGGCCAACTAACCCTACACTCATTAAAACCCACTACCCCATTCCACTACTTTGACCCTATCTGCTCCTGCACCAGGCCAACTAACCCTACACTCATTAAAACCCACTACCCCCATTCCACTACTTTGACCCTATCTGCTCCTGCACCAGGCCAACTAACCCTACACTCATTAAAACCCACTACCCCCATTCCACTACTTTGACCCTATCTGCTCCTGCACCAGGCCAACTAACCCTACACTCATTAAAACCCACTACCCCCATTCCACTACTTTGACCCTATCTGCTCCTGCACCAGGCCAACTAACCCTACACTCATTAAAACCCACTACCCCATTCCACTACTTTGACCCTATCTGCTCCTGCACCAGGCCAACGGCCTGGGAGGACGGGACACCACCACTCAACACACCCTGGAACTCTTCTGAAGTCAAATCTAGTATGACCAAATACTTCTCTGCAGCTGCCACCAAAACATATTTTTTTCTGTGATTTACATTCCATTTCTGTGGTACAGTTGATAACCATTTGCTATGAACACTAAGAAGCCAACCTTACTGAAGCATATATCACTGGTTGGCCCATCCCTCTGTGCTGTCACAGATCTACTACTCACAGGGATCCTCTCAGGATTCTTCAGCCTTGACCCATCCTCCTCTACTTTCTTCACTGCCTCAGCAGTGACAACCTGTTCCCAACAGTGGGGTCAGTGGGATTGGATAGGGGCCCCTCTACCTCTCTCTCTCTCTCTCTCTCTGACTGGAGGAGACAGGTGAAATGGTGTGTCTCCTCTGGTCAACAATACTCACCTTGAGAGACTCCACAGCCTGTTGGAGCTCCTTCAGCTCCTTCTCTCTCTCCTGGAATCTCTGCTGGACCTTCTGCTGACTCATCCCCAGCTGCCTCTGTGGAGAATCACTCTTCAATGAGCTATCAAGCTTTATTAGTCCAGTAGATCAATAGTATAGTAATGTGACATAGGGCCCATAGAGAGGAAGATCTAAAAAAATGGATGGTCCATTTACTAAATGATATTTATTTGTTGCTATGTGAATGATTATAGTTTTTATGGTAGGACTACATGTATCAACAGGTTGAGACTGAACTTTGGACTCATAAAAGGCCATTCAGAATGATAATAGTGTTTGACATTATAAAATGGTGATACATCTGGAGAATCTGGGTTAACATATCAATATACTCAAGGTTTGTGTTCATATTTGTTCTGCTGAGGATCCATTTCATTTCAATGATCTCATATTCAAACAGCCTTAGTTCCTACTGTATCTTTAATTCTTTGTTTATCAGACAGTCACCAATAAGTTGTTCTGGTCTTACCTGTTTCTCAGTCCTCTCTGCTGCAGCTGACACTGTATCATGGCCTTTATGTTCATCCATTGTACACAGATAACAGATACACTGCTGATCGGTACGACAGTAAACCTCCAGCAGTTTGTCATGATGAGAGCAGATCTTCTCCTGTAGTTGTGCGGTGGCTTTGACCAGCTTGTGCCTCTTCAAAGCAGGAGATTCGTAGTGAGATTGGAGGTGAGTCTCACAGTAAGAGGCCAGACACGCCAGACAGGACATGAGTGCTTTCTGCTTTCTGGTCCCAGTGCAGACATCACACGCCACATCTCTAGGTCCAGCATAGCACAGAGCAGGAGGGGGAGCAGCCTGGAGTCCTGTCTTCTTCAGTTTCTCCACCAGCTCAGCCAACATGTTATTTTTACTCAGCGTCGGCCTCGGACTGAAGGTCTGTCTGCACTGAGGACAGCTATAGACCCCTTTCAGAACATCCTGATCCCAGCAGCCCTC